>NC_091576.1:16741579-16774079 GCF_042767895.1 Penaeus vannamei
TGTGTCCTCTTCTGTCCCTTGCTGCCGATTTTGTTATTTTTTTTCTTTCCTTCTCTTTTTTCACTCGAGATTATATATTTTCTCTTTTTTAATCTTTCTCACCCCTTCCTGTCCTCTCTTTCTCTCTTTCCTTCCTCCCTCTCCTCTTTTCTTCTTTAAGCCTTTTCCTTCTCCGCCATCTTTCTCCCTTCTTTCCTCTCCTGTTCCTCCGTTCTCTCCTTCCCTATCCCTTACTCTCTACCCCCTACCTTCCTGACCCCCACCTCCCCCTCACCTCCTTTCCCCCCCGTCCCCCTTCCTCCACCTTTCCCTTCACCTCCCTCCGGTCTCACCTTCCCCTCTTCCCTTCTCTCTCATTCCCCTTACTCCCTTACCCCACCTCCTCTTCACCCCCCCCAGTTCTATCCTTCCCTCCTCCCTCCCCCTATCACACCTCCCCTTCACCCCCCAAGTCTATCCTTCCCTCCTATCCCCTCCTACCTCCCTCCTGTCACACCTCCCCTTCACCCCCTACCCCCTAGTCTGTCATTCCCTCCTATCCCCTCCTCTCTCCTCCTACCATACCTCCCCTTTACCTCCTCCCCCAAATCTCTCCTTCCCTCCTATCCCCTCCTCCCTCCTCCTTGGTATCCTTCCTAGCATCCAGGTACTTTATTTTTATTACATTACCTGCGATTTACCGTGAAATCACTAGTCTTAGCTATTGGAGCATTGGGCGGCGGGGTTCATCTGTTGCTGTTTGTTTCTCTCTGACTGTCTGTCTCTTTTCTTTTCTTTCTTTCTTTCTAGTGTTGGTTTGGTTTGTTTTGTATTTGTTTCTTTCTTTCATTTCTTATTTGTTTTGCTCTTTTTCCCTCTTCTCTTTCTCTTTCTCTTCCCCCCCCCCCCTCTCTCTCTCTCTCTCTCTCTCTCTCTCTCTCTCTCTCTCTCTCTCTCTCTCTCTCTCTCTCTCTCTCTCTCTCTCTCTCTCTCTCTCTCTCTCTCTCTCTCTCTCTCTCTCTCTCTCTCTCTTTCTCTCTTTCTTTCTTTCTTTCTTTTTGATTCTCCCCTTTTAGTGTGTATTTAGGTGTATGTTTATGTGTGTGTGTGTGCGCGTGTGCGTGTGTGTGTGCACGCGCGCGCTTGTGTGTGCGTGCGTGTGTGTGCTTGTGCAAGAGCGCGTGTACATGCGTCCGAACGTATTTAACGAGAGAGCGAACCGTTACGTCTCGCTTCGACGACTCACTGTGACAGGTTAGATGTTACGTCTTTTTTGTTTACGTCACTTGATGATGTTAACCGTCACGTTACACTGTCGATCACTGAGTGTTCTTTTTTTGTCGGTTTGCGCGTTATTGGTGCGAACGACAACGTAGCGGAGAGAGAAAAAAAGGGGAAAAAATAAAATCGCAGCGGGAAAAAAGAAACTTTGGATTATCATGTCGAGGAATGATTGTTATATTTTTTATTTGATTTTGTTTTAATGTCTTGTTCTTTGTTTTTTTTTTCTTTCTTTTTTTTGTTTATTCTTTCGATGTTGGTGATGAATTTGCGTTTTTTTCCCTCTGCTGCCTTGCCATGACTCGTGAAGCTTTTTGGAGCGCACATGTAAAACGAAGAGAAAAGAGAGAGAGAAAAAAAAATACAGTGATAGGTAAAGAAGTGGTAAAGATAGGAGATAGAACAATGGAGAGAGAAAATTGAAGAGTGTGTCGAACATGGAAGACAAGGAAGTAGGGCAGAAGCGATGTTAATAGAATAGAATAGATGATTTTTGGGGGAGGGGGGCGTGCGAAAAATTATGCTTGTGCGTTTTTGGTTTGTTTGTTTGTATTACTTGTTTCTTATCTTCTGTTTTTAAATCATTCCTCACTTCTCCACCCTCCCTCTTCCCTCCACTTCCCTTCCTCCCCACCCCTCCCATCCTTCCTTCCCTCCCTCCTTCGCTGTCTCTCCCTCCTTCCCTTCCCTCTTCCACATTCCTTCTCCTCCCTCCTCCCTCTTCCTTCCCCTCCTCCCTCCTTCCTCCTCTCCTTCCCCCCCCTCCTCCCTCCTCTCCCGTCCCTCCTCCCTCCTTTCCTCTCCCCTTCCTCCTCCCTCCTCCCTCCTTTCCTCTCCCCCTTCCTCCTCAATCCTCCTTCCTCCCCACCCCTCCTCCCTCCTCTCCATCCCTCCTCCTTCCTCCCTCCATCCCTCCTCCCTCCTTTCCTCCCCCCTCCTCGAAACCAATTCTCCGTTAAGAAATCAAGAAGAAATTTCTCCCGGAGGATAGCAATGGCCGGGCGTCCAGGGCGAGAAGCGTCAGTCGGCGAAACAGCTTGACGCCCTTCGAGAAATTTCCGCGGGATGACGCCGAGGATGGAAGCCTAACAGTCCTCGGGGAAATGATTATCCCTCATCCCGCGCCACCGTCCCCCCTCCCCCCCCTTTATTTTTGTATTTTCTTCTTTCTTGCTCCTGCTGCTGTTCCTTAATACCGATTCTTTTTCTTCCTTCTTGCTCCTTCTGCTATTCCTTTATACTGATCCCTTTTCTGTCTTGTTTTGCTCTTTCTCCGTATTCCTCCTTTTTGTTTCCTCTCCCTCTATTTTCTTTATTTCTTCATTTTCTTCCCTCTAACTTCTCTTCTTCCATCTTGCCGATCCTTTCCTTCCTTCTTGCTTTTCCTCCTTCTTCTTTTTTCCCCTTCCTCTCTTTCTTTCCAATCTTTTCTTTATTTCTCCATTTTCTTCCCTTCTTGCTCCTCTTCTTTCCTCTTCCCGATCCTTTCCTTCCTTCTTGCTCCTCCTCTTGTGTGTGTGTTTGATATTTTCTTTGGATTATTTTTTTTCTTTTGTTTACATATGTATTATGTTCGTGTATGTCTCTGTGCACGGGGAGTGAGGAAGTATGTAATGTGTGTATGTGTGTGTGTGTGTGTGTTTGTGTGTGTGTCTATGTGTATGTGTATGTGTGTAGGTCTATGTCAGCTCGTTTTTCCGTATGTCCGTATATGCGTATATCTGTATGAGCGTGCACTGCATGACCGTATTCAGATAAAGTGAATCAGGCCTTCAACTTGTATACCACGAGTGAAGTACCAAAATGAGTACCATTTATGAGTACCATGAATGAGTTCTACGAGTATAGCCGGTCATGAGTACTCTCGGTGAATAAGTGTGGGTAAGTGTGAGTAAGAAAGGTAGCAATGTATTTTAGATTTTTTCTCTCATTCATCTTTATTTGTATTGCATTGTATTTGTATTGCATTGCATCTGATGGGCACAGTGTGTTTGTGTGACGATTACGTTGGTAAACTTTACTTGTTTTGTTAATATTTTTTTTAGTTCTTGGCTCTGTAAACATCCCCTTGAATTGTAGGTTTTATCTGTCTTTTGTTGTGTGCGAATTACGTTTGTTAGCCATTGTTGTTATGTGTTTGGACACCCTACATTAGCAGTGTTTGGTCATCATCATCGTCATCGTTAATGTTATTGTCATCATCGTGATCATTATCATTTTCTCTTGCATTTGGTGTGTATTTTTGTGCACGTGACTGTTTGAATGTTTATACAACATATGCATAGGTATAGTGATACATACATTCGTACGAGTATATGTGCTTATATATGTGATTATTATCAAAATCAATCTTTACATGTTTGTGTTAATGTGTATACATATATGTATATATAAACCTGTATACATGTGGTCCTTCAGTGTGTGTGAATGTAAGAATTTGAGTGCAAGTGTGCATCCATGTACAAATTACCATACACACATACTCACACACACACAGTACATCAGCATCTGTGTGTATTTGCGTGTTCCACTGCCACGCTGACACCCGGCGTCAGCTCCTAGACTTGATTAGGCACACACAAACATGAGCGTCAGGTGTGTATGTAGGCCATGAGACTTCCCCTCCCCCCCAACCCCCTTCCCCCCTTCCCCCCCTTGCTCCTTTCGCCTTCGCTGCTGACTCCTGCTGACAGCTGTGCCTGACTTTTGCTGCACCGAGAGGAAGTTGCTCTGGTTGCTGTGCTTGAGTGCTGTGCTTGCGGGTGGGCGGGGGTTTTGAAATGGTCTTTTTATTGGCGTTATTTTTTCGGGTAATGTTTTTTTCTGTTGTTTTTGGTGGCGGTATTTGTTATTGTTGCTATCATGATCGTGGCAATTGTCATTATCATCATTATTTTTATTATTGTTGCTGCTGTTGTTATTAACATTCTTATCATTATCATTAATGTTGTTATTTTTATTATTATTGTTATTGTTATCTTTGTTATTATTGTTGTTATTGTTATTGTTATCGTTATTGTTTTTATTATTATCGTTTTTATTGTTATTGTTATCGTTATTGTTGTTATTATTATCGTTTTTATTGTTATTGTTAATATTGTTATTTTTTCATTATCATTATTATTGTTATTATCATTATCATTATCATTATTATTGTTATTATCATTATCATTATTGTTGTTATTATAATTATGAATGTTGTTATTTTTCCAATATTGATATTTTTGTTATTAATATCATCATCATCATCATGACTATTGTTGTAAAGAAGATATAGACAACCATAATTACCCTTATCATCAATTTTGTCCATTGAATTCATTATTTTAGTTATCATTTACACACACACACAAACACACACACACACACACACACACACACAGAGAGAGAGAGAGAGAGAGAGAGAGAGAGAGAGAGAGAGAGAGAGGCAGAAACAGAGAAAAAGAGAACTTCAACAAAACTGTTGTTTATCGCTACAGAGTAAATAGAAAATCATGCAACGTTATCGAAAATCATTCACACGTCATGGAAAATCATGCAGCCGTTCTTTAAACAACTTGTCATTCAAACAAACTAGTTTCCTCGGATTTTGCTCTGTTATGATTTCGAACTTGGATGCGCTCGCCCGATTTCACGTTGAAAGATATTTTGTAAGTTGAGATAACAAAGGAAATGATTCTTATGTACGTGTCATAGTTTGTCAGAAGGCGGGAGTCTGCTACCCTCCCCCCCCCCTCTCTCACACACACACCCCTCGCCCCACCCAGTGACTTTCGAACAGCTGTTAGTGTAGGTTTGTCTTGTTTTGTATTTCTTTCTTTCTCTCGTTTATTATTTATTTTGCTCTGTCTCTCTCTCTGTCTGTCTGTATGTCTGTCTGTCTCTCTCTTTCTCTCTTTCTCTCTTTGGGAAGGAGGAGAAAGAGGAGAATAATCATATTGATAATGATAATGATAATGATAATAATAATACTAATGATAATAATAATAATAATGATAATAATAATACTAATGATAATAATAATACTAATAATAAAAACAATAATAATGATAATGATAATGATAATAATAATACTAATGATAATAATAATAATAATGATAATAATAATACTAATGATAATAATAATACTAATAATAACAACAATAATCGATACTACTACTACTACTGCTACTACTAATAATAATGATAATGAAAAGAACAAGAAGAAAATACAACAATAATAACACCAGAACAAAAACCAGCAACAAAAGATAAAACAAAACCAACAGCGACAAGAACAGCAAAGAAAGTAACACTGCTGGGGAAAGTGGAGAATACACAATAATATAATAACGTTAATAAACAGAATTGGTAACAAAATTCGAAAACCAGAAGAGTCTTAATTTAACGTCAGCTGGATTAAGATCTCAAAAGCGAGAAAAAAGGAAGAAAAAAAAGAAAAAAAGCAGAGACGGTAAGGAGAAAGATAAACGAGCGAAAATGCGCGGAATTAGAATATAATGCATATAAAGATGCGATTAGATTAATTAGCATCACGTATGCAAATTATCTCGTCTTTCTTGTTTGTTCAGCTGATTGTATCTTCTCATTCGTGTGTACATTGTTCGTATTTTTTTAATCTTCAGTTTTCTTATATTTTCTTTACTGTTATTTTTCTTTATTTTTTTGTTATTTATTTTCACTACTTTCTTCTTCATTTTCACTGCTCTTGTTTTTCTTCTGTTTCTCGTTTTCCTTGGTTTATTATCATCTCTTTTCTCCATTAGATTCATTTTATACTTTCTCACTTTCCTTTCCCTTACACTATTCCCTCTTCCCCCTCTTTCTCTTCCTTTCCCCTCTCCTCTATTTCTCTCCTTCCCCATGTCATCTTTCCCTACCCTCTTCTCCCCCTTCCTCTGTCATCTCCCGTTCCCTCTTCCCCCGCCCTTCCCTTTCCCTCTCCTCTTCCCCTCCCTTCCCCTTCCCTTCCCCTTTCCCTTCCCTCTTCCCCGCCTCCTTCCCCTTTCTCCTCTCCTTTCCCTCCTCTTCCCTTTTCCTTCACTTCTTCCTTTCCCTTCCCCTGTCACCCCTCCTCTTCCCCTCCCTTCCCTCCCCATTTCCACTCCCTTCCCCTGTCACCTCTTCTCCTCCCTTCCCCTTTCCCTCCCTTCTTCCCCTTCCCTCCCCATTTCCCTCCCCTCTTCTCCTCCCTCCCTTCCCCATTTCCCTCCCCTCTTCCCCTCCCTTCCCCTTCGCTCTCCCTTCCCCGTCGCCAAATCATTGCAACAACCGCGAAAACATATTGCAGAGCGGTTAGTGGTTTCGCGTACCAAAGCCGCAATTGCAAAGGGGGGAGGGGTGAGGGGGCGAGGGGGCGGAGGGAGTGGAATAAGAAGAGGAAAAGGGGGATGGGGGTGAAAGGAAATAAGGAGCGGGGGGAGAATTGAGGAAGGAGGAGGAGAAAAGGGAGAAGGAAAAGAAAAGAGAAAGCTGAAGATAAAGGAGGAGAGGAGAAAGATGGAATAAACATCAGAGATAGGGAAAAAGAGGAAGAATACAAAAGGAAGAAGGAGAATGGAGGATGAGAGAAGACGAAATGGAGATGGAGACGAGAGAGAAGATAACATGAAGAGGAGTAGGAAGAGGCGAAGAATTGGAGACGAAAGAGAAGAAAAAAAGAAGAGAAGAAGGAAGAGGAAGAGGACGAAGAACGGAAGAAATTGAGACGAAAGAGAAGAAAAAAGAAGAGAAGAAAGAGGAAGAGGACGAAGAGGGGAAGAATGACGCAAGAGACAGCGGCGACGGTGAAGGGTCAGTGCGGTTACGTTAAAGGGGGGAGAGGGGGAAGGAAGGGGGGAGGAGAGGAAGAGGGGAAGGGGAGGGTCAGAGGGAAAGGAGGAGAGGATGGGACGGGAGCAGAATGAACGGAGGGAGAGGAAGGGGGGGGGGGATGGACGGAGTTAGAGGACGGGGAAGAGGAGGAGAAGGTGGGAGGGAGGAGAAGGGAGGAACGGATGGCGAGGGGAAGGAAGGGAGAGAGGGGGGTGTTGACCGCAAAGATTTTTATTTATTTTCTGTCAGTCTGGTCGGCAAATTGCATTATTGTTACGGAATGCTGTTTGTATATTAATCCTCGCGCGCGTGTGTGTGCGTACGCGCGCTTGTTTGTATTTATATATATAGGAAATTTGTATGAATTTGTGTGCATGCGTATGTGGGGAACGTTAAGACAGATTACAAATTTAATTATAGATATTAGACACATCGAACGAGCATTTCCTGCAGACATATTTGTGCCAACGAATCACCGAACGGAAGAGATGCATCCCCATGACTGTACTCTCTGTCGTAGATAAATATTCCCTTCATATTATTCTGTCGCCGCTCTCCATCTCCCGCGCGCGACTTTCGACACATTCTTACGATATCGCCGCGAACAACAGCTGGAGCGAAAGATAGATGATGATCTTCATGACAAAATAGGATGCAAAATGCAGATATAGATATGAAGATATAAATCTGCAACCGTGGGAAAGTATAAAGCTTATTTTTTAAAACGAATTATTATGCATTTGTGACTGTCAAACGAAAGAGAGAAAGAGAGAGAAGGTAACAGCTGACTCCTTCTCCTTCACGAACTCGCCGACAGATGGCAGTGCGCTAATTAGCCCACATTTTCTGTTTGCAGGAAATGTAAACACGGGCAAACAATAATAGGCTTTATTGCACACTGACAGTAATTACCTTGTTTTATTGAGTGTCTCGGGCTTTGATTTTGCCTCCGAGAAATTCTTAAGAGAAGGAAAGAGAGAGAAAGAGAGAGAGACAGACAGACAGAGAGAAAAAGAAAGAAAGAGGAAAAAATAAGATTATAATGATACGCATTTTTCATTTCTTGATGAGATTCTAGTACAAATAACGCAGTCACTTGGAGATAATACATATGTTCTGTCTCACGAATGAGAGAACGTATTTCCTGTGATATACTGGAGTTAAGAACATCGTAAAATGGAGATAGATATAGCGCTTTAAATATATGCGATTACTGCACGCAAGCCTTGTATTAGGAGAATTATGGTGTATTAAAGCCACGACATCTGGTCACACTTAGGCACAGGAGATGGGAGTTCTTGTACAAATTTCTCTCTGATTGTTGGTGTATTTCATCGGGTTGGGCTTTGCGATTTTTTTTATAGGAATGATTATTATGATAATGATAGTTGTGATGATAGATTATTGGTATTGTTATTATTACTGTTGCTGTTGTTATTGTCATTATTATTATTATTACTATTATCATTATTATTATTATTATTGTTATTATTATTATTATTATTATTATTATTGTTGTTGTTGTTGTTGTTGTTGTTGTTACTGTTCTTATCACTATTGCCGCGAGTCAGACTGTGGAAGAGGGAGAGAGAGAGAGAGAGAGAGAGAGAAGAGAGAGAGAGAGAGAGAGAGAGAGAGAGAGAGAGAGAGAGAGAGAGAGAGAGAGAGAGAGAGAAGAGAGAGAGAGAGAGAGAGAAACAGTGAAATAAAAAAAAACAAGAGACACAGAGAGTGAAACAGAGAGAAAAACAAAAAGAGTGAAAAATAGCGAGAGGAACAGAAACAGAGCCAGAGAGAGAGAGAGAGAGAGAGAGAGAGAGAGAGAGAGAGAAGAGAGAGAGAGAAGAGAGAGGAGAGAGTGAGTGAGTGAGAGTGAGAGTGAGAGGTGAGAGTGAGAGAGAGAGAGAGAGAGAGAGGAGAGAGAGAGAGAGAGAGAGAGAGAGAGAGAGAGAGAGAGTGAGAGAGAGAGAGAGGGGGGGAGGGAGCGAGAGCGAAAGTCATCGAGGAAGACGGGAAGGACTTCGACCCTGCAGATGTTCGCGCTGCGTCGAGCATAACTTCCGGGGGAGTCGAGTCGGACCCGTGTGTGCTGCGGGGCGGTGGGGGAGGGGGGGGCGGGGGATGAGAGGTGACTCTTGTGGGTTCACGGGGAAGACTCGCTCCTGGGGAATCATGGAGGGGAACGGGTGGGTGTTGGGGATATGACGTTACTATTGGGGAATCGGGAGGGCGGGGGGTGGGGGGTCGAGACGTTACTCCTGGGGAATCCTGGGGGAAACAGGGGGGGGGGGGGTAAAGAAATTCATTAGGTAGGGTTTTTTGGGGTGGGTGGGAGGGGGAGAAGATTTTCCCCCCTTTTTGTAATTCCTATTTTTTTTTTTTTTAGGGGAGGGTGATTTTTTTTCGGAAAAGTAATTTATTTTGTCGGGATTTTTTTCTTCTATTATTTCGTAGACGAAATTTTCTGAGGGAAAAAAGCTTTTCTCTTTCCTGTATTTTCTGTGGAACGACGCGGAGTTTGTGATGAAGGAAGGAAGAAATAGGAAGAAGAAAGAAAAAATAAGAGGAAGAAGAAGGAAGAAATAAACATAAGGGAAAGAAGAAGGAAGAAAAGGGAAGAGAAGGAAGAAGGAAGAAAGAAAAAAAGAAAGGAAGGAAAAAGGAAGAAATATTTCGGCCTAGGATCTTCCCGGCGTGAACCCAAGGCTTTCTGTTTCTTATAAATGTTCTTTGGAAAGTGTTGTCTGTTGTTTGGCGTCTTTGTTTGTACAGTTTTTTCTCCTGTTCTCTGTTCTTCCTTGTTCCCTGTTCCGTTTCTCCCGCTTATCCCTTCATTCCTCCTTGTGTACTTAGTCTGCCTCGCCACTTTCCTCCTTTTGCTTCGTCTCATTTTCCCTCGTCTTCCCTCCCTCTTTAGCCGCCTTCTCCTTCCTTCTTCTCCTGCTCTCTTCCCTCTTCTCACCCCTTTCACCCTTCATCTTCCTTCCCCCATCTTCCCCCTCCTTTCACTCCTTTCACCCTTCCCCTTCCTTCTCTCTTCATCTTCCCTCTTCCCTTTTCCCCCTCCTTATTCCCTTCCCCTTCATCCCTCCACCCCTTAATTTATCCCCTCCCGTCTCTTCCATCTCCCCTTCATTCCCCTATCCCCTTTCTCCTCCACCCCCTGCCCCTCTCCCCTCTTTGTCATCTTCAGCATTGACCTTAGTTGACCTCTCCTCCATCTCCCCGCTTTGTAATGCGAGGAGGTCATGCCGAGGCGTGACACCCAGCGAGGGGGAGAGGGGAGATGTGGGGGGAGAAGAGGGGGAGAGGGGAGAATGGGGGATAGGGGGAAGGGGTGGAGGGGTGAAGGGGTGGAGGGGTGAAGGGGTGAAGAGGCTTAGACAGAGCCTACGAATTTATCTTATTTGTATCGGTGAGGGAGAGAGAGAGAGTAGGAGGTGGGAGGGAGGGAGGGAGGGAGGAGGGGTGTTGAAGGGAAGGATGGGAGGGAAGAGTAGGGTGAATAGGGGAGGGAAGCGGAGGGAGGGAGGAAAGGGATAGGCGATTAGGAAAAGGAAGGAAGGAAGGAAGAAAGGGAGGAAGGAGAAGGGAGGGACGGGACAGATGGAAAGAAAGGAAACTTAGGGGGGGAGGGAATAAATAAATAAGGAAGAAAGGGAGGAAGAGGCATGATTAACGAGGGGCATAGAAGAAAGGTAGGAAGAGAGGTAGTTATGGAACAAGAAAAGGGGGGCGGAGGAGTGAAGACAAAGATGAATATTGATGATCCTTCAAGAGAAGACACAAGACACTGGCGTCCACGCGTGAGCGAGTCTCCGAGGCGAGGCGATAGGAGGCGAGAGGAGGCGAGAGGTCAGAGGAGGGTGAAGACGGGACTCAGGGTTTGTTTATTATTAGAAGTGTTTTTCGCAAATAAAGCTGAGGAGGAAGGGAGAGGAGGAGAGGGAGGGAGAGGGAGAGGGGAGAAGGGAGAGGGAGGGAGAGGGGAGAAGGGAGAGGGAGGAGGAGGAGAAGGAGAGCGAAGAGGAGAGAAGCAATAATAGCAACAACAACAACAACAACAAAACAACAACAACAATAATCAAGTATTCAGTCGTATTACAGTGTATCTCTACGAGCTTGCAAGGGGTACATCTTCCTCTCAAATAATAACCTCAAGAAATTAATAGTTGACCATGCGCAGATACCGACATCCACCGCGTACATCCGAAAACCTCAAGAAGACTGTATGGTAGAGAAGTTTAGTGCATGACATTTCCTTGGCTGACTGGCTGGCCGCTCCTCCTGATCCCTCTGTTCTTAAAACAAAGAAAAAAAGAGAAAAAAAGCTTGGTATTACTTTTCAAATTCTAAATCTAAAAGCTTATTGGGGGAATAGTTTGATATATATGTATACATACTTTGATATCGACATCTATCTGTCTTTTTAAATGTTTGTGTATCTATTTATCTTATCTATCTCTCCATCTGTCTACTTATCTATCTACTTATCTGTCTACCTATTTATCTATCTTCTAATCTACCGATTTATCTATCTGTCTATATGAAAATACAAAACGCAGAAGACGGCAACATTCGTCAGCATCCGAGTGTCCCCAAATTAACAATTCGAGACGATCCTATTCTCGGCTTCCTTCTTCCCGCGTCATTTTACGGATAAACGCGTCACTTTTCAGCGCAAATTCCTGGAGACAAATTGGAGGCGCTAATCTAAATTCTTGCGTCTGGTAATCTCTTGTTTTCCCTCCTGTTTACCGTAACGACCAATGATAGATAAAAGGTATTTTGATGGGGGTTACTTCCTCATTCTTAACACTCACCCCGGCAAAGACAGTCGTAACTCATGTTTTTCCTCTTTGGTTCCAGTTCTCTTTCTCTTGCTACTTGCTTATTTTCTTCTCCTTAATGGCTGCTGCACATTCCCCTCTCCCCCGCTCTTTTCTTTCCGCTCCTTATCATTTCTTCTTCTTCTTCATCTTCTTCTTCTCCTTCTCCTTGTTCTCGTTCTCCTTTTCCTGCTCCTCCTCCTCATCATCATCATCATCATTATCATCATCATTATCATCACCACCACTCTCCTCATCATTACACCCCACAGCACCAAAGACGCAAAGATCCCAAAGCACAATTACGATTCGGCTGTAATATCACCCCCCTCTCCCCCATCCCCATCCCCCCACCCTCTGCCTTAGCGCCGTGAGCTGTCCGATGCCCAAGAACTAAGTAAAAAAAGCGACCGGCTCGAGATCCAATAACCGTAATTGCAAAGTCCTCTTCTGCAATCTTCTGCAAAGTCCGCTTGCCCTCTCGATCCCCTCTTGATTAAACGAGAGCTGTAGCGTACCCCAGCGTTCGGGTAGGGGCAGTGGGCACGTGGCTCCATCTAGTGGTCGTGATGTTCCCTAATCGCGACCGCCGCGCCATCTGTCCCGCGTCGCACCTGTGAAACACCTGTTTTGTTGTATCGTTAGTTTCTTTAATTAATAAGCTGGATCATTTGGAGTGTCTTTGGATTCTTTATTATTAGTAGTAGTAGTATTTTTTGTATTTCTTGTGTTTTTGTTTTTTGTTTTGCCTGTGCGTGAGAATATTTCTGGTAGGTGTTTTGCTACGTGTGTTCTGTCGAGTTTTTCTGCTCGAATTTTGTTTTTTGTTTTCATTTTTTTCATCCTTATTTTTTCCATTATGATATTCTTCTTTTTGTTCTTCGACCTCATCTTCTTTTATGTCGTCTTCTTGTTCTTCTTGATCATCTTGGTCTTATTCTTGTTTTGTTCTTGTTCCTCAGTCTTCTTCTACATGATCTATTACTCTCATTATTTCTCTCTTTATATCTACTGCTTATTCACACTTCTCTTCTTCCCTCCTCTTTCGCTGATACTGTTCGCGGAAAACCGTTCAGCGCCGGGGTGGGGTGGAGTGGGGTGGGGGGTGGGGGGTCGATGGAGTTTTTGGCGTCCATTCATTAGCGTCGGAGTCGGGCGCCCTCGAGTGTCTCCCGCGGCAGGAGGGGGCGCCGCGCGGGGCACTTCCTCGTCGGCGTCGGAGGGCGACCTACTGACTTCTCCTTCGCCTTATTTTCCTTGTTTCTGTTGCTGTTCTTGTCCCTTTTTTATTCTTTTTCCTATCCTTCTTTTTTATTCACCTCCTCCTTCTTCTTTTCTTCCTCCTCCTCCCTCCCCACCCCCACCACCACCACCCATACCCTCACCCCACCCACACCCACACCCCCAACTCCTCTTCCCTCCCCCCACCCCCTCCTCCACCCACAACCTCCTTTGGCGATATGTCATTACCTCGCGCTCTTGTGTCGCAGTACATAAACAGGCGGCGTTAATGGTTCGAGCTCCCCCTCCCCTCCTCCCCTTCCCCTTCCCCTTCCCCCCTCCTTACTGCAGTTTATATCTGGGTGCCGCATTCCTCTCTCTCCTCTCTCTCTCTCTCTCTCTCTCTCTCTCTCTCTCTCTCTCTCTCTCTCTCTCTCTCTCTCTCTCTCTCTCTCTCTCTCTCTATATCTCTCTATATATATATATATATTGTCCATCCATCCATCTCTGTGTACCTGTGTATATGTCTGCCTTTTTATTTATATCGTCTATGATCTTATTCTCTTGATCATAAATATTTATTTATCACCTCCATCTCCAGTATTTATTCCAATCTTACCTCTTCTCTGTTTCGCCCACCCTGCCTTTCCAGATGTCTCTCGAACGACACTCCTCTTGCCCGTGTGACATGACCCTTCCAACCCTGCCAACCTTTGTAATTTTCTCTGCCAACCCTGTGTCTAGCCCGCGCCACCCCATGTGTCTAGCCCCTGTGTCCTAGCCCCTGTGTCTAGCCCCCCCATGTCTCTAGCCCCCACCCCCCTGTGGCCAGCCCTACTCCCCTCCCCCATTGCCGGTCCCGCCCCACTTCCTTACGTAAATTCTTTCTCCCCTCCCCCTCCTCCTAGCTTCTACCCCTACCCCCAGTAGTAAATCCCCCCCTCTCCGTTAGAGAGTAACTTACTTATCCTCTGTTTCCCGCCCCCCCCCCCCCGTGGTAAACTATCCCCACCCCACCTTGGAGGTAACCTTATCATGCTGGCTTACTGTCCTAAAGTAACCTTCCCCCTTTGGTGTCTCTCCCCTCCTTCCCACCTTGAGTGTGATCCCTCCCTCCCTCCCATCCTTAGAGTCCCCCTCCCTCCGTCCCTCCCCCTTAGAGGTCCCCCTCTCCCTCCCTCCCTCCCCTCCCTCCCCCTTAGAGTCCCCTCCCTCCGTCCGTCTCCCCCTTAGGGTCCCCTCCCTCCCTCCTCTCCCTTCAGAGACCCCTCCTTCCCTCCACTATAGAGTACCCCCCCCAACAGAGGGCGGCGACGGGGGTCCTTCACAGCCTCCTTCAGCGTACATTAATCTCCTTCTTGAGTGGCTTCGTAATCTGTCACTGGCTGGTAATCCTTCCTCGTCCCCCCTCCCCCCCCTGGCCGTGTCACCCTTTCCTCCTTGTGTCGCCCTTTCGGTCGCGTCGCTTCTGGCTCTTCCTTCTTTTCCTTCTTTTCTTATTCCTTTTTCTTGTTCTTCCTTTTGCTGTTTTTTTCCTTCTAAATCCTTCTACTTGTTCCAGGCTTTCTCCTTCTTTCTCAAGCTTCTTTCTTATTTTTTCTTCTCTTTAGTGATTAGAAGGAGGTGGATAGGGAAAACTGGTGATCCTAAAGATTACTGTGATGGTGACGATGATGACGATAATGATAATGATGTAATATATTTGTATATATATATAATATATATATATATATATATATATATATATATATATATATATATATATATACATATACATTTTTTGTTTTTTGGGGGGGTGATGATAATAATAATGACGATTATGGTACTGATATTTTTTTTTTGATGATTTTGAAGATAACGACAACTTACAGTCCTAATGGCAATAACGATAGCGATTCTTTATTATACAAGACCCTTGCGTCCGTGCGATTACACCAATTACGAAAAGGGTGACATTGCCTCGCAGATGGTCACGGCAATGACCCAGATGGTGCAGAGGGAGCGTTGACACCCTAAGACCCTCCCGCACAAAGCCTGGAGGGTGATAGGGTGTGGGGGTGGGAGGGGGGGTAGGGTTGGGTGGGAGGGTAGGGTTGGGTAGGAAGGAGGGGGAAGGTTTGAGAAGGGAGAAGGAGAGGGGGAGAGATGTGTCGGTGGGGAGGGAGGGAGAAAGATAGGGTGTGGGGGAGGGGGAGAGGGGAGGAAAGGTTGAGGTCAAGGAGGAAGTGGTGAGAAAGGGAAGAGAGGAAGGGAGAGAGGGAATAGGTAGGGGAGCAAAAAAACAAGACATGGGGGGAGGAAAGGGGGAAAGGTACAGGAAGAGGGGAGGGGAGGGAGGGGGTGGGAGGAGGGGGAAGGTGGAGGGAAGAATAGCACATCTGGACCCATTTTTTCCTGTGTTCAATTTCTAAGTTTTTTTTGCATCACCTGTGTATTTTCTCTTTATTATTTTTTTCTCTATATATATATATATATATATATATACTCTCTATATATATCTCTCTCTCTCTCTCTCTCTCTCTCTCTCTCTCTCTCTCTCTCTATACTCTCCTCTCCCTCTCTCTCTATCTCTCTATATATAACCTCTCTTTCTCTCTCTCTCTCTCTCTCTCTCTCTCTCTCTCTACATCTCTCTATCTCTCTCTCTCTCTCTCTCTCTCTATATATATATATAAAAACATATATATACATATATATATATATATATATATATATACATATATATATATATATATATATACATATATACCATCTCTCTCTCTCTCTCTCTCTCTCTCTCTCTCTCTCTCTATTTCTCTCTCTCTCTCTCTCCCTTTTGGTTTTTATTCTTTCGTTTTTTTCTTGGTGTTCATCAAGGTTTATCACTCACGTTTCATGATGTTATTTTCCTCGTGTGAGATCCGCTGTCATTGGTGTCTCTCATAGACAGACAGACACAAAGACACTGTCGTTCGTAGTTATTTTTTTTATTATGATAATTAAGGTAATGATGATGATAATGATGGTGAACGTGGTAATGATGATGTGGATGATAAATCTTTATCATTGGAGAATACAGATATTTACAGTATTTCCATGCAATTAATAACTTTTACTGCTATCAATGTTTATATTTTCCCAAGTTGCCATAGTAACAATATTTTTGTAATTGATGTTTTTTGCCGATTTTTTTTCTCTTTGCAATGATAACAACATTTATACGGTTAATTTCCTTTATTTTTCACTCTTTTATTCCAATTTCGTAAGTTGCCATGGTAATAGTATTAATACAATTATCATCTTTTACTGTTACTTTCTTCTCTAAAACAGAAGAAAGTAATAGTAAAAGATTCTGGTTGCCATAGTATTGCATCTTATCTCGCGCCCTTTAATGATCTTCATACTCCACTTGACTGAACTTGAGTTGATATTAATAAGATTTTAATAAGGTTTTCACTGACACACGATACACAGCGCGCCACTCCAAGCATTTCTAAATTTCACACCTTATACGGGCTGGCGGGCGCTCGCTGTTCGCTCTCTTGTGGGGATGGTGTTGTTGTTGGTGGTGGTGGTGTTAGTGTTGTTGTTGTTGGTGGTGGTGGTGTTAGTGTTGTTGTTGTTGGTGGTGGTGGTGTTAGTGTTGTTGTTGTTGGTGGTGGTGGTGGTGTTAATGTTGTTGTTGTTGGTGGTGGTGTTAGTTTGTTGTTGTTGCTGTTGGTGGTGGTGGGTGTTAATGTTGTTGTTGTTGTTGGTGGTGTTAATGTTGTTGTTGTTGTTGGTGGTGGTGGTGTTAGTGTTGTTGTTGTCGCTGTTGGTGGTGGTGCTGTTGTTTTTTGCTAGGGGATTTGTTTTTTGCAAGGGGGCGTTTTTGTTTAGGGATTTGTTTGCTTTTAATATGAAGGGTGTTTGTGTGTTATTGCTTTATTGTTTACGGATATTTCGTTGTTATGAGGGGTTTGCTATTGTTGTTTTTGTTACGTGATTTATTTGTCTTTTTGTTATGGGGAGTTTTGTTGTTTTTTGTGTGTTGTGAGTGGTGTTATTGGCATTGTTTTTATTGTTTTCTTGTGTTTGTTTGATGCGAGGGATGTTTGTGTTGTAGGAATGGGTTTTGTTTTTGTTTTGTGGGCTGGTGTATGATTGTAGTTTTGTTGTATTTGATTTGGTGTTGTAAGTGGTGAGTTCCTTCTCTTATTTTATTATTTTTTGTTGTTGTAAGTTGTTATTCTTATCATTTCATGGTTTGCTTGTTGTCATGGATGGTGTTGGCGTTATTTTTCTCCTCTTCCTCCTCCTCCTCTTCTTCTTCCTCCTCCTCCTTCTCTTCCACCTACTCCTCATTCTCCTCCTCCTCTTCTTCCACCACCACCTTCCTCCCCCTCTCGGTCCCCCTCTTCCTCCCCTCCCGGTCCCCCTCCCCCCTCTTTCTACCCCTTCCATTCATCAGGGCCCGTCATTCATCTACGATAACGATCAACAGAGAAGAAGTGTATTGTGAGATTAATTGTCTTATAGGCCGTGACGACTTCTCCGCGGGATTGTGGTCCTTATGGTAGGGCCGCGTAGGGGCGTCATTCTAAGTGGGTTTGAGTATTACTGGAAGTGACTGTTAAATTACCATCTGCTGGGGTGTTTGTGTGTGTGTATGTTTGTGTGTGTGTTTGTGTTTGTGTGTGTGTTTGTATGTGTGTGTTTGTGTGTATGTGTGTGTGTTTGTGTGTGTGTGTGTGTGCGTGTGTGTGTGTGTGTGTGTGTGCGTGTGCGTTTGTGTGTGTGTGTGCGTTTGTGTGCGTGTGTGTGTGTGTGTGTGTGTGTGTGTTTGTGTGTGTGTGTGTGTGTGTGTGTGTGTGTGTGTGTGTGTGTGTGTGTGTGTGTGTGTGTGTGTGTGCGCGTGTGTCACAGGTGTGTGTTTATGTAACACAATTCCAACTTTACCGACATTTTTTTTTATCTATGATAAGACACTTTCTTATCAGGTATTTTAGTGTCCCTATAAATTATGTAATAGCGCTAGTATTAAGCCTAATATTTTTTATGCAATTAAAACATTTAAAAGTAAACACCCGGATGTACATTACGATGCCATAGGCCTACTGCTGCACCGATGACAATAAACAATGCGATTTTCTTTGCTTCTCTTCCTAGAGGAAAAGAAAAAGGAAGATGAAAAAAATGATTGTGATATAGTTGATAGTGGTGATGACGATGGTGATGATAAAAAACTACAATAATGATGCGTACAAAATAAACTATAATAATGATACGTACAAAATAAACTACAATAATGATACGTACAAAATAAACTACAATAATGATATATACAAAATAAACACCAATAATGTTACATACAAAATAAACTACAATAATGAAATTGACCAAATAAACTACAATAAAAATACGTACAAAATAAACTACAATAAAAATACGTACAAAATAAACTACAATGAAAATACGTACAAAATAAACTACAATAAAGACTCGTGCGAAATAAACTATAATAATAATAATAAAAAAAACAACGACGGCAAAGCACACGCGATCCCCGACAGCGAGCGCGCCCGCCGCCCATCCGGGCACTAATTCCAGGCATGAAAACCCGGCACGTTCCGATTCGCATGCGGGACGGCGACTCGCTCAGGCATTCGGAGGAGCCAGCTGGGGTTCCCTCGTCCGATCGGCTGCGCGTTGGCTTCGTAGTTGCACAAGGAGGAGGGATCAAGGTTGTGTTGTTTGGTTGGGGCGGGGGAGGGGGGGGTCGAGAGGAGGATGGGAAAGGGATGGGAGAGGAAGAGGAAGGGGGAAGGGTGGAATGGTGGAAGGATGGAATGGCGGGGGTAAATGGGAGGAACGGGGGGAGATGGGAGGGTGGGAAGGGGAAGGGGGAGGAGTAGGGGGATGAGGGGAAGGTGGGGGGAAGTGGGAAGGATGCAAAGGAGGAATGGATGAAAGGGGTAAGGAAGGAAGGAAGAGATGGTAGGCAGATGGGGGAAAAAGAGAGGGAGGGAGGAAGTGAGATAAGAACGAGACATAGGGAAGAGGGGAGAAAGAAGTAAGAAAGGTTAGGAAAGGAAGCAAGGACGGGGGAATAGAGGAAAAAATGAAAGGAAACAGGGACGGGAGAGAAGGAGGGAAGATACAAAGTAGGGAATAAAAGAGTAAGAAATGAGAAAGCGAAAAAGGGGAAGAAATCAGGAAGGGAAGAGTAAAAAAGATAGAGAAGATGAGACGAGAGATGAGGACAGAATGGAATGGCAAGGACTCCTCCTTCACCCCCCCCCCTCACCTGACCTTCAAAAGTACTCGCTTACTTACGTCAGGAGCTACGTCATTCCCATCCCCCCCTTCCCCTCCCCCTCGCCCTCCTCCTCTCCTTCTCCCTCTCTCTCTCCCTCTCCCTCTCCCTCTCCCTCCCTCCTCTCCCTCTCCCTCTCTCTTCCTCTCCTTCTCCCTCCCTCCCCCTCTCCCTCTCCCTCTCTCCCCCTCTTCCTCTCCCTTTCCCTCCCTCCTCTCCCTATCCCTCTCCCCGTCTTCCTCTCCTTCTCCCTCCCCCTCCCCCTCTCCCGCTCCCCCTCTCCCCCCAACACAACTCGTTTTATGTTTCTTCGAGTCGCAATAGAATCAAAATGGCGGCATCTGGCGCGTCTTGTGCAGGAGGAATGCGATTCGTTTATTTCTTCTTCCTCGTTATTCTGATTTTCTTCTTCTATTATTCGCTCTTTTTTATCAACCATCTCTTGATTCTACTCTTCCCTTGTCATCTCGGGGCCGTAAGTTTATCACAGCGGACGCAATGGCATTTTTACAACCATTCAGATGTGTCTCCAGGACTTTTTCCTCCTTGCGTGCCTCATCCGGGGAATTCAACCCCTTACGTCATTCTTCCATTCATGTTTACACGGCGGGCGGAATTTTGCCGTAAAACGGCCATTCATAATTCCAGAGAGACGCCAAGATTTGTAAGAAAAAAACAAAAAAATGAAAAAAAAACAAAAAGTGAAAAAAATACATAAGTGATCGGAGTTGTAAGACGCAATTGATGTTTTTTTTTCTTTTTTTTTTAGAGTCAGGACTGATCTGTCATAATAATGAGGTAAATTGTTCGTTTGACGTTGTGGAATATCTGGTTGGTCTGCTCCGTTCTGTTTGGTTATCGAATCGGATTAGGGGAGGGAGAGGGGGAGGGCGATGAAAATGGACAGGGAAAGGGAGATGAAGATGAAGGTGAATAGGGAGAGGGGGAGGGAGATGGGAGATAGGATATAGGAGATGGGAGATAGATAGAAGATGGGGTACGGAGAGAGAGAGAGAGAGAGAGAGAGAGAGAGAGAGAGAGAGAGAGAGAGAG
This sequence comes from Penaeus vannamei, assembly GCF_042767895.1. Lineage (NCBI taxonomy): Eukaryota > Metazoa > Arthropoda > Malacostraca > Decapoda > Penaeidae > Penaeus > Penaeus vannamei. Next base: position 16,762,031 of record NC_091576.1, read on the forward strand.
AGAGAGAGAGAGAGAGAGAGAGAGAGAGAGAGAATGGGAGCGTTCCATCCGAACTTGAATTCAACTGCATCACAAAAATAAAACAAGCATATCAATACGAAATACACCCATGCATATCAGCATATCAAACAACCCCTCGGAAAAAAATCAAAACAATCACCAGATACCGCCCCCATTGACCCCAAACCGATATGGAACGAGTGATGGAAAGCCACACGCAGACTCAATCCCGCTCGGCCGCGCGTGGGAAATGAGCGCGAGCAAGCAAATCCATGCAGAGCGCAGAAAAGGTGATACTCTCAAAGGACACGCAGAAGCGACCGCGAGACTTCGGCTCTTGGAACGGCCGCAAAACCTACCGGAATGCGGCTGGGGGTCGGCCGCTCTCGCGCGCTCGCCGGGCTTGCGCTTGGGCCGGTGGGCGTGTGTTCGGTTTATATTTATGTATATGTATATATATATGCATGTATATGTATATGTATACAGTATATCTATATATACATACACACACACACACACACACACACACACACACACACACACACACACACACACACACACACACACACACACACACACACACACACACACATATATATGTATATATATATATATATATATATATATATATATATATATATATATATATATATATATATATACATGCATATACACATGCACATATACACATATACATATGCATATACATATATATATATATATATATATATATATATATATATATATATATATACATACATATACCTGCACATACTTTTATATATATATATATATATATATATATATATATATATATATATATATATATATATATGTATATATATATTAACATATGTATATATGTATATAAATATACATACATACATATATATGTATGTATGGATGCATATATGTATGTATATATATATATATATATATATATATATATATATATATATATACACAGAAAATATATCTTGTCATATTAGAATAACTATTTACCAACCGTCTCATTCAAAATGAATCGATCCCTGTCTTCCCCCGAATTCAGGAAAGGCAGAAAAGGTAGACCGATCCGCCATAATTGATATTCCATTTTCTTCGGAGAGAGAAAGTGACGTCGGCCGTTTGTCTGTCACAAGCGAGCTCGTTTCGCGGTGGAGAGGCAATGAGCACATAAGCCTGGCTGGCCTTGTTCGACTAATCAGTAGCCACGCAAATGTGTGGTGTGTTTAAATAGCTAGTGGGGTGTTCGGGCTCTCACCAGTGCTTGTGGGTTTTGGCTTTTTTTATAAATATTGTTTTATTAGTATTATTATTATTTTTATTATTATTATTTGTCGTCCTTATTGTTGTTTTTGGTCTCGGGTTTTGAGATCAGTCGATGCTGGTTTTCTTTTTTTTATCACGTTTGTTTCGTCTTGAATTATTTTAGTTTTCCTCCTCTTCTCTTTTTGTTTATTTGCTCGTGTAGGTTAGACCTACTTCATGCCTTTCTCAAATTTTTACTCCGTTTTATTCTGGTCGGTGCGTTTTTTTTTAATTCTCTTTTTATTATTATCATAATCATTACTGAATCTATCTTCACGTGATTGGAGATCAGCTGATAATTTACAGATCAGCATCACTGAAAATTCTTTATTTATTTATTTTATTTATTTCATTTTCAATTTCCTCAATCTTCTTTTTCTTCTCAGGTTCTAAGAGACCGAATATCTCGCGGTTTTCTTGAGGTCGCCGAATACTTCTTGTTGCTTTTAGTATCCGATCGCCTCTGTGGCTATAACAGGATCCAGTAGTCTTGCATTGCTCATCTTTTGATCAGATCGTGTTGCGGTTTACCTGGCATGAGGAGAGTTTTGTCCTTTTTTCGTTGAGATTGTCGGCCCCTTACATTTTCTGATTGCTTATAGATTTTTTTTTTTATTTTTGTCTTTCGTTGTCTTCGGATGTATTTGAGCTTTTTATTTTTAACCAACGCTGACTTTTCCAATTGGTTGCGTTCACTTGTTTTTTTTTGTTTTTTTTTTTGTCTACGTGTTCGTCCTTGACTTTGCTACATCGAGTAAATAGACTGAAACTGGAAAATTTCAACCGGACGACGCTCTTTGTTTTTCTTTTTTTCACTCACACCTCGAGTTCCCGCCAAAATTTGAATCATCCGAATACGCGGGAAAAGGGATGTTGTGAAACACGAAGTATTTCCTCACGCCATCGAGCACCGAGGAGTAATCGCGGTCGTGCCTTAGTGAATAATGAATAAATTTGCTGAATTTGCTTAAGGGAATTCCGGGCGGTCGCGGTCCAGGAGGTGAATCATCGACTTGTTACGGCCTCTCAAGGTTGCCACTGTAGGTTAGCCAAAAACCTGATTTATTTCTCAGCTTTGTCCGGTAAAACTGTGTCCTCTCCTGCTGTGTGTCTTGCAGCTTAAGTTTACGAGTATTCATTATGGAAGAAAAATCACCGTCATTGCCGAGGAGATAATTCGTCAGAAAGAAGAGTTTTAACCTTGCGGTCTCCCTCGGCTAATCAGTTTGCCGCCATTACCATGTAGCTCGAACTCCGCCGATCGCCTTTCTTCCTCCGCGCGACCTCCGAGGGTTAGAAACATTTCCGTTTATTGGTCTGAATGAAATCATCCTCGGTCTTCGCGGCGTGAGTTGAGGGATGAGGAAGGGAGCACTTGATGGGGTGAATAATTTTGACGTCGAGAAAAAGAAGGGTTAGCTTTTTGGAAAGTTGTTTGGGGTTTGGTTAATTGTTTAGTTTTTTTTTAATTGTTTAGTTTTTTAAAAAGTTTTATAGGTTCAGGAAATTGTTTAGGTTTTTATTTTCATTTTTTTTACGTTTTGGAAAAATGTTTGGGTTTTGAAAAAGGCTTGGGTTTCAAAAGAGGTTTGGGTCTTAAAAGAAGTTTAGTTTTGGAAAAGCCTTAGGTATTGGAAGAGGATTTAGAACATTGTTTAGCTTTTGGAAAAAAAAAACGTTTAAGTTTTGGAGAAAAAAAAATGGATTTTAGAGAGCCCTAGGTTTTGGAAAGGGTTTGGACCTAACGGGACCGACCTGGCTAGTTTGTCGGGAGTCGAGAGTCCGCGCGCGCAGAAGCCAGGCGAGCAAAACACGTTTCTGCTTTTATACAAGACAAGAAGGGACGAAATCACTCAACTTTACGAGACTTCTGGCCGAGGGATTTATCTGATTAAGGGACGCATGTTTAAGCGCTATCAGTAAAAACCACGCAGGGGGAGTATGTCTATTGTGTGTGTATATATATATCCGTCCTTGGCCTAGTAGTATTATCTCCTTAGGCTTTTTGGGTAAAAAAGGGGCACATATATAGGCACTATCAGTAAAAATCACGCAGAGGGAGTGTATATATATATTTGTGTGTGTGTGTGTGTGTGTGTGTGTGTGTGTGTGTGTGTGTGTGTGTGTGTGTGTGTGTGTGTGTGTGTGTGTGTCCTTGGCCTAGTGATATTATGTCCCAAGGCCTTTTGCTCGGAGACGAACGTGAAGAGCAAAGAACCTCAACGCGTAAACATTATTTAGGGCAAAGAGTTATTGCTCCATGAACACAGCCGTCAACACCCATCAAAGACTGTGAAGGCTGTCAGTCATTTTCCTTTATTTCGTTTTTTGTTGTAGTTTTTCTTTTTCTTTTAGGTTATTTTTTTCATTTCCTCTCGCTCTTTTGTTTTATTTTTTAGTATTTTTCTTTTCTTTTTGATGTTATGGATGTACCTGATTTATAGAAGTGTTTCGTAATTAGTCCAAATATTTATTCACTTTTTTGTCAGCGAGGTAAATACTTCGTTTGGTTTTGTTAAATAAAGTTAAAGGTTTGAAATATCGCTCATCAGTTTTTAAAATTTGAGTGTTCAGTCCATTTAGACTCGAAAAAAGTTTTGAAAAACAATAAACAAAAAGCACACACCATAATCGTTATCACCTTGGCAATGATACCAAAAGCATGATGTTGATTTTTTATATAAACAATTTACTTCTGCAATTTCTTCCGTTATATTAAGGAGTGTCTGAATTTCCCTTGAATTTTACTTGCCGACATTGTTGTGGTTATGGATTCAAGGAAGTGTGTATGTAAATATTGTATTCATAGAACTCGTGTGTGTGTGTGTGTGTGTGTGTGTGTGTGTGTGTGTGTGTGTGTGTGTATGTGTGTGTGTATCGTGTGTATGTATGTGTGTATGTGCGTGTGTATGTGTATATGCGTGCGTGCGTATGCTTATTTGTTTATACGAGCGCGTGTCTATCCGTATTTGCGTACATCCCGACAGAATTTCCGTCGATTATGATCATGAATAATCGGGCGTTTCGCAAGCCCCCACGCCATGATTTCGCGATCCGTCACGCCAAGACAAAGGGCCAGCAGCAGCAGCAGCATCTCCCGAAGGACTTTCTCCCGCCGTCAAAATGTCCTTCGAGATAAGCCAATATAGACGGGGATGCGCCTCGTCCGTCCGTCTGGAGAGGGTGGTGGGGTGGGGTGGGGGCGGGGGGCGCTGGCAAGGGCGTAAGTGCTTGTTCGAGGGTGTTTGTTTGTTTGTTTGTTGGTCTGTGTCTATGGGTATGAGTGGGGGTGTTTGCTTTTATATTTCCGTGCCTTTGTGTGTATGTATTTGTATGTTTTTATGTATGCGTATGTTTTTTTTATGTATGTGTATGTTTTTTTGTGTGTATGTATGTTTTTTTTATGTGCGTGTGTGATGTGCTTGCGTGTGCTCGGATACAGTCGATGTAGGTATATACTGTGTACAAGTTTGCTGCGTACAGAACATGATATGATCTGTATTTCGTGTGTATCACGTTGTAGGATTGTGCTTGTGTGTTTGAGTGTGCTATGGGTTATTCGTGTGTGTGTTCTTGTAAATATGTATTTGTGAGCATCTGCGTATTTATAAGTAGGTTATTTTGTATGTGGGTGCTTACTCCTGTGTCTGCTTGTCGTGTGTTTGTGATCATAATTCAGAGTTTGTATTTATTTGTATGTGTGTTTATGGTCAGATAATGTATACGTGAACTATATTTACACCAATAGTTTGTATGAGTGTTTGCGCTTCTGCTTGTATGTGTATCCGCCTGTATATCGATACCCACACCACGCCCCATTAACGATGGTACTCCACACACATTACCAAACTTCCTGCAGACTCCTATTGCGCCTCATCCTCCTATTACCAGTCATGCAGAGCGCGATACCAGCTTCCTTGTTATTAAGCCAGAGGCCTCGTTGCCATGCACGGCCTCATCCTCGTGCCGTGCGCTTTGGTCCTTAATCATGCAGGTACGTCATGCAGTTGTCGTCATTCAGGCCCTGTTGTTCATTACCTGAAGGATGAGATTGTTACCAGATGAGGCATCTCGGGATACCAAGACGTATAACCTTGGTGGATGGAGATACCAGGTTGTGTTATCAAGGGAGGGCGTCGTTTCAGTTGGTTGTTTGAGGAGGTTGTTTTTTTCCTGGATTTTTATCGTTCATCTTTTTTTTCCTTGATTTTCATGTCGTATCTTTCTTTTTTTTTGCTTTTGATTTTCTCTTTTTTTTCTTTTGATTATCTTTTTTCTTTTCTATTCTATTTCTTGGTTTCCATGCATTTTCATTCCTCGTCTTTTCTCTTCTATTCCTTAATTTTCCTTTTTTCTTTTTCTTTCATCTTATTTCTTTTCTTTACCTTACTTTTTTATTTTATTTTATTTTATGTACTTTTCTTTTTTATGGAAGTGCTAATCTATCGTCTTGTCAAGGGGATGGTATGAATGTATACTTTTATATGCTTATTTTGGTATACTTATAGGTGTGTGTACCTTTTTCATGTGGTTATTTATGTATTTATTTGATATTTGTATTTATTTGTTTATATTCTTCGTTACATAGTAGTTCTAAATATCAACTAAACATATACTTAAACATATGAAGAAATACAAATTTGTTTGATAAGTATTGTGTATACTTATATACAATACTTGTTATACATATTTTCATATACTTATTAAACTTATATTTGTTTAACTGTTAACTTACAATATAACTGTTATATACATTTCCGTATACTTTTAAATCATCTTATGTAGTATACTTATACGCTTATATAACGAACTCAGCATACGTACATTGTACGTACTTTTTATTCTTTCACATATTTAGTATTTATTGGTTATTGTATTCCTTTTTTTCGTTTTTATGGTGATGATTTGAGTGGGATGAGCGAGGATGTAGGTAGAAGAAACGAAAGAGGGTATAAAAAGAGGAGAAGAAGGAAGGAGGGAAAGACAGAGAATGGAAGGGACGAAAGAAGGAGAGAGAGAGAGAGGAAGAAAAAAGGTTAAAGAAGGTTAATGTCATGACAGAGGGAAAGAGAGAGAGAGACAAAGAAGAGAGAAGAGAAAAGGGAGAAAGGAAAAGAAAAAGAAAGAAAACAACAAAACGAGAGTGAAAGGACAGACAAAGAGAGAAATAGATATGCTTATCTATCTCCCCAACGCGCCGCCACCATACTAAGACTAACTCCTGGGGATTTCTCTTATCAAATAAGGCTGTGAGAATAACCCCGTTTTTTCCCCTGTGCGATTAACCGATAGACGCAACAAGCTTAATAACATGACGGTCAGCTGACAGTTTGTTAGGATGTCGCGTGATTGTTGATTTATAAATGATGTGTTGTGTGTTGTATTATCAATTCATAAATGATGTGTTTTAGAAGGTATTATTGGTTCATAAACTATTTATTGTATAAGGTATTATTTATTTGTAAATGATGTGTTTTTGAATGTATTATTAATTCATGAATTATTAACTGTGTGAGGTATCATTAGTTTATAAATGATTTATTGTTTAAGGTATTATAAATTTATAATTGAGGTGTTGTATAATGTATTATCAATTCATAAATGATGTGTTGTATAAGGTATTATCAATTTATAAAGTATATATTGTATAATGTATTATCAATTTACAAAAGATGTTTTGTGTAAAGTATTATCATTATCATTAAATCACAATAAAGTAGATATATTTTGAAACAGATTTCACGCGGCCCAGTAAGAAATATGACGCGACCATAAATGATTGCGTAATGTATTAATGATTTATTAAATGTTGTATAATGTACTCTGTTATGGTTACGTATTTTGTTTTTATTGGGTTACGTGGAATCTGTAAAAAAAATATTTTTTTGTGTTTTTTTATGATGCTGTTATGTTTGGTGAAGGGTGATATTTATGACTAGGTTTCCAGGTCGGGTAATTTTAACTGTATATTTTTTCAAGATTATATAAAAAGTATTTAGGACGATATTTTGATTCATACGCTGCTTAAGGAGACTTAATAAAGTGTTGATAAAAGAAATATAGGATTATGCAGCATTAAAGAAAAAATAAGTCCCGGTAAGGATAAAAGTTAATTTTTTTTGAATAATAAAAAAGATAAAAATAAAAAATGCAAATCAAAATTCCTCCTTTTTGCGATATAAAGATGAAAGATGAATTCAGAAGCCCCCTTTTAGAAATGAAAAGCAACATAAATCTAATATATAATATATATGGTAATATAAAAAACCTTCAAACTCCTCCCTTTTTCAATATCAAAATCAAACAGGAAACCCATAAAAATAAACAAGAACAAATAAAAACAATAATTCAAGCAGGAGATCCAACGGGTATAAACAAAAACAAAAACAACAAAAATCGCAAACACTAACAGCTGCTGTGACGTCATCAAACACGACCCGTCCTTCTTGTCCGTATCTCGTCATTCTCGTTGAAATCGGTTTACGTAAGACTGTCGGCCGCATCAGGTGTCGTAGGGTCGTAGGGTCGTCCTTGAAGTGGGCAAGGGTCGGATAAGTGGTAGGGCTCTGGTCGTGCTGGGTCGTTGGGTTGTTTGCGAGGAAGGGAGCGGGGAGGGGGTATGTTTTATTTTTTATTTTTTATTTTTTTGTATTTATTGGTTGTCTCTATATTTCTTTTTTGTTTGTTTGTTTGTTTTATTTGGCGGTTTTCGTTTTCATTTTTAATTTTTTTTCCTCGTTCTGATATTACCTTTCCTTCTCTTTCTCCTTTGTCTCATATTATGTTTATCCCTTTTTTTCCTTTTTGTTTTTGTTATCTCTCTCTCTCTCTCTCTCTCTCTCTCTCTCTCTCTCTCTCTCTCTCTCTCTCTCTCTCTCTCTCTCTCTCTCTCTCTCTCTCTCTCTCTCTCTCTCTTTGTGTGTGTGTGTGTGTGTGTGTGTGTGTGTGTCTATTATATTTATATACATACATATATACACAATATGTATATATATGTATATATTTATATATACACATATACACAATGTATATATACGCATTTGTGCATGTGTCTGTGTCTATTTATACGTTAGATATATACGCCCATATAACAAGGAGAAAGGGACAAGGAGAGACAGGATAAGGATTTACGATAAGGATTAGGATAAGGGTTAAGGAAGGCGCAATCAACAGGATATCAGACACCGCCGATGACGTTGCATCCAGCGGTTGGAGGTACCGGCGTGGGCTTCAACTTTATCTTTCTTTCTTTTTTAGATTTTCGTTTTTGTAAGTTGGAGGAAATGGTTGTGAATTAGCGACTAAGCCTATGTGTATTTATTGTTGTTTGGATCATGATTTTTTTCATAAATTGAATTATCATTTGAATTACCTCGTTTTTTTTGTAAATTAATTGTCCCGTTTTTTATGATTACGATATTTTTCCCCCAGGCAGAATTTTTAAACTTGTTTCGTCGTTTTTTAAGTTTCGAGTGAGCAGAGTTTGTGAATAAAAAGATAATAAATAAATAGATAAATCAATAAAAAAAATCGCAGAAGGACGGCCAAGAAAACGATTGAATCGCTGACGCAGCTCTGTGGTCGGCCTTGAGAGGTGGACGCTGTCTGCGCGTCTGTCGGTTACGTGTGTGGTTCTTGAAGACGCTGCGGGTCGTCTAAGAGGCGTATATATGTATGTAAGTACACACATACATACACGCGCACGCCCGAACATACATACAATACATATATACATACATACATGCATACATACATACATACATACATACATACATACATACATACATACATACATATATACATACATACATACATACATACACACACACACACACACACACACACACACACACACACACACACACACACACACACACACACACACACACACACACACACACACACACACACACACACACACACACACACGCGCGCGTATATATGTCTATGCTTGTGTATGTGCATGTGTAGGCGTATGTATCTTCGACGTATCCGTGTGTACGCGCGCTTCTCGGCACACATACGCGCGTACGTGTAAGTTTTTTTTTCCCGAAGTGTCTGGCGGTCGGCCGTGAAATACACAGGAGGAAAATTTTCTGGCCGGGTATTTCAGGTATTTCACGACACGGGGCGACGCCGTGTCTCTCTCGCGCCCGGGGTAGGACCTGGGGGCGGGGGTGGGGAGGGGTCGGTTGGGGAGGGGAGGGGGATGTCTTGCTCCCTATTTTGTTTTGATTTTATATAAAGGAATTTTGTAAATGTTGATATTGTTATTGTTATTGTTGTTCACCAACTCATTCGTTTTTTCATATCATCCGGTCTGAATGATTTATTTCTAGTCTTAAGATACTGAATTTCCTTTCTTCAGTCAACCCTTCGCCTTAAGACCCTTGCCGGAACGAAACGAAGCGAGCACGAAACCGACCGATAGACCGACAAACCCGACAGACGGACCGACTCGATAGACCGACAGACCTTATGGATCGACCGACTCGATAGACCGACCGACTCGACAGACCGATAGACCGGCGAACCCAACAGACCGACCGATTCGATAGACCGACAAACAAACCCGACACGCCGACCGACCCTGCTTAGCCTCAGAAGCCCTGTAACCTTGACAGCCGCAGGACCAGTTTTTGTGCGTGTGTGTGTGCCTCCCTGCACGCCCCTACCCTCTCCACTGGCCTGCCTCCTGCCCGCCCGCACGCCCGTGGCTGGAAATTCTCGGCCTAGCTAAGCCTATGGTTGCGCCTGAATTCGGTCTCCGGTCCCTGGTCTTTGGTTTCTGGTCTCTGGTCTCTAGTCGTTGGTCTCTGGTGTTTATTCTTCTGGTCTGTGGTCTGCGGTGGTTTCTGGTCTCTGGTCTTGGTCGATCCATTCCTTGGAAACTGAATCGAAAGGAATATTAGGTCTAGTTTTTTTTATTAATTAATTGATTTTCGTTGTTTTTCGTTTATTTCTTTACTTTTCGTTTGATTTTGTTGTTATTTTTTCCCACAATCTGCCTTTTGTATTTCTTCGTTACTTTTATCATTATCATGCCACTGTAGACTTTATCAGCGCGTTCTTCATCCTTATCAATTTCCGGTTCCTCTTTTTTATACCGAAAATAGAAAGAGAGAAAAAAACTTTTCGTCCTACCCATCATTAGTATTCACGTGTTCTTATTACTTTGCTTTCCTTTATTAAGTTCTTCTCGACACACACCTCGTGGAATAATGTACTTCCAAACAATTTTTTTTCGGTTGATTTTGTACTTTGCACATTTTCTTCACGTAATTTTGTCCTTCCTAAACACACGTCATGCAATATTGTTCACACTCTTTATAATGTCTTATGCTACTACACAAACTCCTTATGTAATCTCGTACTCTCATTTTTCAATATGAATATATTCCTTCGGTAATAGTACATCTCCTGCCCTATGATTAACAGCATTTCGAAACACTGTACCCAGTTAGGAGGAGCTACCTTGCCATGGGCTGTTGGCAACGCTGAGGTAGACAACAACAGACGCTCTCAGAATATTTACGAAATGAACATTGGATTAACCTACTTCGTGTGTGTTGAAGGTGTGAGTTAATTTTATACTATATTTTGTGTGTGTATTTGTTTACTTGTTTATGTCTTTTATTCTGTATTTTGTGTGTGCATTTGTTTACTTGTTTATGTCTTTTATTCTATATTTTTGTGTGGATTTGTTTATTTATGTATGTTTTTATGTGTCTAATGCTTTTTTGTTTATTTTTTGGTTTATTGATGTCTCTTTTCTACATAGTTTTTATTTCTATATTTATTTGTTTATTTAACGAGAAAGGGAGAAGGAGAGGGAGAGAGAAGGAAAGAGAGAGTAAGAGAGAGAGAAAAGAGAGAATATACTTTGTACTTTATGTTCGTGTAGTTTATATATGGAGTGTAAGTATTTATATGCTAATGTATTTTCTCTTTATTTCAGGTATGTGAAGCAACAAAGAAAGAGAAGGTAGAATACGAAACGGGAAGAAGGAGAGAGAAAGAAAGAAGAAGAGGAGAGGAGTAAAGTAAGTACAGAAAATGTGAGAGAGGGAGTAGTAATGATTGGAAGGAAGGAGGGAAGGAGGAGAATGGAAGAAGTAAAATAAGAAGGGGGAAGATGTAGGGGGAAGCAAAAGAAAATATAAAGGGATGGGGAATAAAGGAAAAGAAAACGGTAAAGGAAAGTAGGGTGAGAGGGGAACAGAAGAAAGAGAAGGAAAGGAAGGGGTATAAAAGAAAATAGTAAGAGGGAAAGAGGGAAGAAAAGGAGTAAACGGGAGAGAAGGGGATAGAGAAGGAAAAAGGAAAAAAAAGCCAGGGGTAAGAAAAAGGGAAAGGGGAAAGAGAAAGGGAAAATGAAAGGAGAAGGGAAGGCGAATAAACAGGGAGACTATAAGGCGAAGAAGGAGGGGGATGGAGGGAGAGAAGGGGTAGAGGAGGAGGAGAAGGGGTAGAGGGGGGAAGGGGAAGGGGGGAGGGAGGTGAAGAAGGAGGGGGAAGGAGGGAGAGAAGGGGGTAAAGGAGGGAGGAGAAGGGGTAGAGGGGGAAGGGGAAGGGGGGGGGAGGGGATGGCATCAGGAGCCGCCACGCGTGATTACAGCTGATGAAGGATTACCTGGTTGATCTATGGGCAACCGGACGAACAGCTGATTGGTGAGACGCGGCGGCACTAATCACATACACACTCATACTCACACTCACATACACACATACACACATA
>NC_091576.1:16784079-16789079 GCF_042767895.1 Penaeus vannamei
TTACTGTTCCATGGAATGATACAAAAATTATTATTTATTACGTGAAAAATAACAAGAATAATGAAATAAGGCAACTAATTAGGAAAAGAAAGTTAGATTTTAAAAATGAAGAAAACGTTGGCGGTTGTGAGGGGGGGGGGGGGTATTTAGGGCGGGGCATGAGACTATTTAGTAGGAAGGAGGAGGAGGGAGAGAGCAGGGAGGGAGGGAGCATGATGGAGAGAATTGGACAGAGGGAGAGAACAAAGAGAGAGGGATGGAGGGAGTGAGGAAGAGGCAAAGGAGATGAAGGGAAGGAGGGAGGAAGGGAGAGAAGAATGGAGAAAGAGAGAGAAGGAGGTATGGAGGAAAGGAGAGAGAGAGGGGGAGAGACGAAGGGTCGAAGGAAAGGAGAGTGAGAGGGAAAAAAGAAGAAAAAACGAGTGGAGGAATGAAGTGAATGAGAGAGAGAGTGGACGAGATTGAAGAGAAGAGCGAATGAGAGGGGGGGCAGGAGGGAGGGGAGGACAGCCCAAGGGGACGTAAGATCGAAGACATCAGAACCGAACTACTTTTGGGGCCTCCTTAAGACACTTACTTTCACCCTCACTTACGGATGTGCGTAGGGTAGGCCTATGTAAGACAAGGAATTCATAAAAAAAAAAAATCATGTAAGTGGAATGAAAATTGTGTCTGTCCGCTTCTGTTGATGAGTTGATTATCGAGCCTCGATTAGGTATCGGGATTGTGTGTCGATTAGATTTTTTTTATGCTGTTTGATTTGTCTGATTTGTTATTCATTTTATTCATGATTTTGTTGATTGTTTCGAAGGGGAGGGGTGGGGGTAGAGGGAGGGGGTGGTGATGTGCTCCTGTTGTGTTTTTTTGTGCGTTTGTTAGGTTTGTGTTAACTAGGTCTTAATGGGTAAACACGATGGGAGAATGTATATACATGCCGCAAATGAAGACTTCTAACAACAAACACAAAGACATATGCAATTACATTACATTACACACACATACATACATATACACATACACAGACGCACGCACGCACCCCCCCATACATAGACACACAGGCACACACACACACACACACACACATAGACACACAGGTACACACACACGCACACGCGCACACACACACACACACACACACACACACACACACACACACACACACACACACACACACACACACACACACACACACACACACACACACACACAAAATTGTAACAAGACAGCCAACCACACACCCAACCCACCCACAATTAAACAACCCACAACAACCACAATCACCCATCCATAATCACCCACAACCACCCACCCACAGTCACCCACCTACAGTCACCCACAACCACCCACAGTCACCCAGAACCACCCACCCACAGTCACCCCACAACCACCCACCCACAGTCACCCAGAACCACCCACCCACAGACCCACAACCACCCACCCACAGTCACCCACCCACAGACCCACAATCACCCACAACCACCCACCCACAGACCCACAACCACCCACCCACAGACCCAAAATCACCCACAACCACCCACCCACAGACCCACAATCACCCACACCCACCCACCCACAGTCACCCACCACCAAACAGCCCACACGAACCACCCCAAGCACAGCCAAAGCGCTCCCAAAGCACGGCCGACGGCGATTAGTATTAGGATCAGCTGAGAGACGCGAGCGCAAGGTCCCGCGAAACGTGTGTCGTCATCGTCCCTTTGGGTGGTGTGTCTCGATGCCTGGCGCGCCCTCAGGTGATTCTTTTTTCTTTTTTGTGCTTTTTGTGTGTGAGTGGGGGGCGGAGGGGGCGGAGTGGGAGGGTATGGACTTTTTTTATTTTTTTAAATTATTATTATTATTTTTTTTTTTGGGGGGGTAGGCTTTTTAATTAAAAATTTTAATGGGGTATTTTTTGGATTTTTAGGGGTATTTTTTGGAATGATGTTGGAATGATAATTGTCATTATTTTCAGAATGTTTTTGCTTTCTCTTGGATTATCTTCTTTTGGTGGGTTATTTTCTTTTGCGATTGACTTGAGCTATGATTATTCATTTTTTTTTTCGTGGCCTTTTTTTTGGGGGGGGGGAGGAGTATCGAATTATTCTCAGCCGTTAATTATTATTTCTTAATAAGTTTGTTAATTGCCGGTGCCGTTCTTCCTTTTTTACTCTTCTTTTTCATTACCCTCTTCCTCGTACGCTTTTAATCCTTACTTATTCCTATTTAACCCCTTATTTCTCCTTTTTTTACTTCTGATGTGTTGCCTTCTTCTTTTCCTTTTCTTTCTCTTCCTCTTTCTTTCTCTTCTTCTTCTTCTTTCTCTTCTTTCTCCTCTTCCTCTTCCTCTTCCCCCTCCTCCTCTTCTTCTTCCGCCTCCTCCTCCTCCTCCTCCTCCTCCTCCTCCTCCTCCTCCTCCTCCTCCTCCTCCTCCTCCTCCTCCTCCTCCCTCCTCTTCTTCCTCCTCCTCCGCCATCCCCTCCACCCTGCCCTTCACCCCCTACCCCCTTCCCGCCACCCAACATGTACCCCCTCCCCCTCGTAATCCCCCCCCTCCTGTCCCCTGGATCCGATGTACCCCCTCCCCCTCGTAATCCCCCCACCCCCACCCCCTCTGTCCCCCGGATCCGACACAGTTGCCGACTTCTCCGCGCGCGATGTTGCGAGATGAAAATTCCTTCGTCAAGATAAGGATCTCGAGAGAGTTTGCCTCCGGGCGATTTTGTGTCTGTGCGGGGGGGAGGGGGGAGGGGAGGGGGGGTTGGATGAAAGGAGGGGGGGAAGGGGGGAAAGAAAGGGGTTGATAGGGTGGGTGGGAGTATAGTGTGTGTGAGGGGAGGGATGGGGGTAGATGGGGGGTGGGGGTATAGTGTGGGGGAGGGAGATCTGGATGAAATGTGGAGGGAGGGAGGGGGAGTAGATGGATGGGTGGGTGGGAGCATAGTGTGTGGGGGAATTAGGGGAGAGAAGTTTGGATGAAATGAGGGGGGAGGGAGGGGGGTAGATGGGTGGATGGGTGGGAGTATAATGTGTGGGTGTGTGGGGGAGGGAGAGGAGGGTAGGTCGGTGGGTGGATGGGAGTATATAAGAGCAGAAAAGAAGAGAGAAATGAAACGAGAGACACGGACAGAAAGTCAGACAGACAGATGCAGACATAGACACAGAGGCAGACAGACACGGTGAGACAGAGACAGAGAGACAAACACAGATACGGAAACAGAAACAAACAAAGACAGAGACAGAGAAGAGGAGAGGAGGAGGGGACTCGAGGTTGCGAAGTGAAGAATTCGTGGCCCTCCGACCCCCCCCCCCCCACACACACACACACCCACCCTCACCCACCACTGCTACCCCACCCACCCATTCACCCACTTGCCCACCCGCCTACAACCTTGTGCAATAGATTTATATCAACGCATTATCTCTCTCTTCTTACGTTCGTATATTATTGTATGTTTATCTGTTTGTACATTATTATATGTTTATTTATTTGTATATTATTGTATGTTTATCTGTTTGTACATTATTATACGTTTATTTATTTGTATATTATTGTATGTTTATCTCTATTCTTACGTTCATACGAGTTGTTATAAGTTAATGTATATTTACCTGTATCTATTTCATCTGTTGTATCTGTCTATATTACACATGTTATCTCACTTTTTCTCTTAGCCCCATCCTCCCAAACCACTTATTTCTTTATCCACGCGTCCCACCTTCCTTCCTTCCTCCCTTATTCCTCCTTTCTTCCCTCTTTCCACCATTTCCTTCATCTCTTCTTTCGTCCTTTCCTCTCGTCTTCCTTTCCTCATTCCCTCTTTTCCTTTTCACCCTCCCTTCCTTACTCCTTTCTTCCCTCATTGCTTCCTTTCCTCCCTCCCTTCCTCCCTTCATCCTCTTATTCCCTCACTCCATCACTCTCTTCTTCCCTCCCTCCCTCCCTCATTCCCTCACTCCATCGCTCTCTTCTTCCCTCCCTCCCTCCTTCATTCCCTCACTCCATCGCTCTTTTCTTCCCTCCCTCCCTCCTTCGTTCAATCACTCCATCGCTCTCTTCTTCCCTCCCTCCCTCCCTCCCTCCTTTGCTCCCTCACTCCATCACTCTCTTCTTCCCCCCCTCCCTCCTTCATTCACTCACTCCATCGCTCTCTTCTTCCCTCCCTCCCTCCTTCATTCCCTCACTCCATCGCTCTCTTCTTCCCTCCCTCCCTCCTTCATTCCCTTACTCCATCGCTCTCTTCTTCCCTCCCTCCCTCCTTCGTTCCCTCACTCCATCGCTCTCTACCTCCCTCCACTCCCTCATTCCCTCCATCTCTTCCTCTCTCCCTCCCACTTCCCCCTCACCCCCACCACCCCACCAGTCAAGACATACCCACCGCCGCCGCCCCCCCAAACTCGCAGCCTCGGGGTACCACACCTTGCCTCTCAACATCCGGGCACTGAGGGGTTCAGAGTTTACTGTCGGGTGTTTTTTTCTTCTTTTTTTCGTTTTTTTCTGTTTTTGAATTTTTTTTTTCGTTTTTTACTTCGTCTTTTCTTCGTTTTTTTCTCCCTTTTTTTTACTTCGTTTTTTTCTTGTTTTTTTCATTCGTCGTGTCTTGATACACTGGCCTCTTTGGGCGCTTTGGCTGGAATGTTTGTTGATCTGGGTGGGGTATGGGGCTGGTGGGGGTGGGGGGAAGGATAAGGAAGAGGAGAAGGGTAGAGGGGACAGAAAGGGAGGGAGAGGGAGAGAGGAAGAAAAGGAATGGAGAGTAAGAGGGGAGGTGAGGAAATGGAATAGGAGGCAGGAAGATGGACAGGCAAGAAGACAGACAGACAGACAGACAGACAGACAGACAGACAGACAGATAGATAGATAAAGAGATAAGCAAGTAGGTAGATAGATATATGGTATTGATTTGGGGAATAGGAGAGAGAGAGACAGACAGACAGAGACAGAGAAAGAAATCTATAGATACACACAAATATTCGCGTGAATGATAAAACAAACCCAGAAA
>NC_091576.1:16799079-16801579 GCF_042767895.1 Penaeus vannamei
TAGAGCAGTGTTGAAGTCTCCGAAAGGTACCGGTAAGGTGGTATTCATAAACTTTTTTTTTATTCTGACTTTGATAACTTGACATTTTCTCTTTTTTATGATTTATTTTTATAAGGGTGGATTTGGCTTGATTTTTTTTTCATGTCAAAGAAAAAAGAAGAAAGAAATGAGAAAATTTAATTTTTGAAATTGACTTTGTTGGAAATGTAGTGTATAGTAGAGTACTGACGACACCGATTTTGTTGTATGATTACGTATTATACCATTGATATTTATACGATTTATTAAAGAAGTAAAAAAAAAATAATACATTGTACTGGTTTTTACAGTTATATTTATGACTAGCGTTTTTGATTAAATTGCAGGATAATCTTAACTTTCTATTTACGTAATTTTGATATTTTATGCGCATTCACTAGTTCATTTTGTTGTACATAATATAAACCGTATCTTTGAACCTAATGAAATTGCTTTTAAAGTGGCGTGATATAAATCGATTTCAGTTAACATATCTAAAGCAGGAAGTAAATAACCTTATCCTTGTAATGATAAATTGATTTTTTTCAATCTTGTGAAATCTCCTCCCCCTAAAAAAATTGATAATAATAAAATGAAAATAATATTAAGATAATAAGAAAAGATGAAATAGATGGGTAGATAGATAAGTAAGTTAAAAGTCGCGAAGAAGGCATGTCCGTTGCAACATGTGAAATCACGTTGAAGATGAAACTCATTTATTACGTGCATTTGAGGAAGAGGAATCGCTAATTTTAGGTGCACCACGACTTGCGTTTTTCCCCCGGGTGGTTTGCTCACCGATAGAAAGCGAAGTTCGGCTCTCGCTTTCTTATTCTGTCTGTCTGTCTGGCTTTCTGTCTGTCTCTTCCGCTCTCTGTCTGGCTCTGTCTCGCTCTCGCACTCGTTCTTTATTTCTGTCTCTGTCTCGCTCACGCATTCGTTCTTCATTTCTGTCTCTGTCTCTGTTTGTCTTGTCTGTCTCTCTTTCTCTTTCTCTTTCTCTTTCTTTCTCTCTCTCTCTCTTTCTCTCTCTCTTTCTCTTTCTTTTTCTCTCTCTCTTTCTCTTTCTCTTTCTCTCTCTCTCTCTCTCTCTCTCTCTCTCTCTCTCTCTCTCTCTCTCTCTCTCTCTCTCTCTCTCTCTCTCTCTCTCTCTCTCTCTCTCTCTCTCTCTCCCCCTCTCTCTCTTTTTCTCCTTCCTCCTTCCCTCTCTGCCCCTTCATTTCCCTTTTCCCTCTCTCCTACCTCTCCCACCCACTTTCTCTCCTCCTCCCCCTTCCCTCCTCCGTTTCTCTCTCTTTTCTCCCTCTTCCCATTTTTTCACATGGAAGTGAAACGCAGGATTGCACCATCTTGCCGATCATGCTTATTCTTACGGTATTGAATTATAAACCCTTCTATTTATGCTGCGTCACGTTCGTTCTTCTTATTTCTCTCCCGTAGCCTTTTTTTCGAAGAATTTATTTCGTTTGAATGAATGCTGTTTTTTTTTTCTTTTATTAGGGTGGGGTGGGTTGGGGTGGGGGGTGTTATTGTGTTTTGTTTCGTCTGTTTCGTAATATGAATACGTAGGAAGAATTGTGGATTAATGCTTGTTTTTTTATTCTTTACTTATTTTTTCGTTTTTTTCTGTAAGCTTTCATTTTTTTTTTTTATATGTATCGCTATCAGTTTCTTTTTATTTTATTATTTTATCAACTTTTTGTCTTCATACTTTTTCAAACCTTCGCGTTCATTTTATTTCATTTCACTTTTACTTTCTTTCTTCGGCTTGTTTCGTTTCTTTTCCTCTCCACCCATTTTATTTTCTCTATTTTGTTATTCCCGCCATCGATTCCATGTCCAGTTTCGTTTCATTTCCCCGAACCCAATTCCAATTCCGATTCCCATGCATTCATTCCTACGCCAATTCCAGTTCCTTTCCTCTCCACCAGTTCCAGTTCCATTGCTACACTAGTTCTGATTTTATTCCCACATCATCCGTTCCAATTCCTTTTCCTTTTCATCACCTGTGCCAATTCCTTTTCCTTTTCACCTGTGCCAATTCCTTTTCCTTTTCACCTGTGCCAATTCCTTTTCCTTTTCACCTGTGCCAATTCCATTCCCATACCGCTAATTTCAGTTCGATTTCCCTTCGCCAGTTCCAGTTCCATTCTTCTCCACCAGTTCTAGTTCCATTCCCACACCGGCAATTCCAATTCCACTCCTCTCCACCGATTCCCATTTCCATTCCTACACCACCAATCCCACCAATTCCAGTTCCACTCCTCTCCACCGATTCCAATTCCACTCCCACACCACCAATCCCACCAATTCCAGTTCCACTCCTCTCCGCCGATTCCAGTTCCATTCCCACACCACCAATCCCACCAATTCCAGTTCCACTCCTCTCCACCGATTCCAATTCCACTCCCACTCCACCAATTCCAAATCCCTTTCCCTTTCCACACCACCTCCAAATCGTCCCGCTAAATACACCCAGCAA
>NC_091576.1:16809079-16824079 GCF_042767895.1 Penaeus vannamei
AAAGGAAAAAATAGAATAAAAACAAAAGCAAAAGAAAAAATAAAATAAAAACAAAAACAAAAGAAAGCCAAGAGGTAAGCAGTGGGAGGTGGGGAGGGTAAGGAGAGTGGGGGGGGGGGGGGCGGGGGAGACGCAAGCGAGTGGGGCTGAATGGGGGGAATAAAGGGGGTGTAGTGGGGAGAGGGGAGAGGAGGTGGAGGAGGGAGACGCAAGCCAAGAGGCGAATAAGGGGGAATAAAAGGGGTGTAGAGGGGAGAGGGGAGGGGAAGGGTCAGGGGGAAAGGGGGGGGAAGAGTCGCGAGAGGACGAAAAGTGTTTGTTTTTTGTGTTGTCTTTGACTTTTCACTTTCCTTTTCCACGGCGTTGTCACTCGCCTCCGTCAGTCAACGCCGCCATGTTGGGGTTTTTCGTCCTCGCTTGGCTGGGGATTTCTTGACGCGTTTTTTTTTTTTTTTTTTTTTTTTTTTTTTTTTTTTTGTGGTTGGTTAAAAAGTTGCTTGTCTTTCTTGCTTTCTTGGTTCTGTGCGATGTCTGTCTGATCATTTAGTCTTTCTTTGTCTGTGTGTCTTTCCCTATTTCTTTGTCTTTCCCTATCCCTCCCGCTCTTTATACCCTCCTGTCTCCATCCCCCCTCCCTCCCCCTTCCTCTCTTCCTCGATTCTCCTTTATCACCCCTCCCTCCCTCCCTCTTCCTCTCACTCCCTTTATCATGTCTCATCCCCTCCATCACCCCCTTTATTCCACTCCATCTCCCCCTCTCCCTCCCCTCCCTCCTCCTCTCATACCCTTCCATCACCCCCTATTTCATCCATCTCCCCGCTCTCTTCCTCACACCCTTCCATCACCCCTCCCCTTCCATCTCCCCGCTCTCTTCCTCACATCCCTTCCCATCACCCCTCCCTTCCTTCTCCCCCCACCCTCTCCCTCCTTCCTCACACCCTTCTACCACCCCCTCCCCCTCCTTCTTTCTCTCCCCTCCCCACCCCTCCCCCTCCCTCATCCTCTCACCCCTCCACACGGACGCGTTTATTTGGGCGTGATGTTAGCGCTTCCCGATCTGACGAGATAATCAGTCAAGTAAGCGGGAAAAAGTTAGCGGCCTTTGCGTTTGTTGTCGCGCTGTAATTCGGGCTTGGATGTTTGCATGTTGTGTTTGTTTCGTTGTTTGTTTCGATGATTTGTTGGAGGGGATGGTTGTTTGTTTTGTGTTTGTTCCGTTTTTGTTGCTGTTTGTTATTTTTTCTATTTTTATCAGTATTATTGTTATTATTATTATTATTATCATTATTATTATTATTATTATTATTATTATTATTATTGTTATTATTATTATTATTATTATTATTATTATTATTATTATTATTATTATTTTTATTATGATTATTATTTTATTTCATCTTTTTTGCTATTTACTTTTTCTTTCAAATTATATAAGTTGTGTTGTTTTATGTTTGCTGTGTTTTTGCTTTACTTTCACTTCACGTGGTCACGCGTGGTTCCTCCTAAATCACTCTTCTTTTTCGTCTTCCATTCTCTCATCTCCCTTTCACCCTTTCTCTTCGCCCTCTCTCCTTTCCTCTCATCTCTTCCCCTCTTAACCCTCCTCCTCCCCCTTTCCTATTCTTCCGCCTCAATTTTCAGAAGAAGAAGAAGAAGAATTAAAGAAGAAGAAGAATGAAAAAAGAAGGAAGAAGGAAAAGAAGAAGAATTAAAGAAGAAAGAAGAAGAAGAAGAAATGAGGAATAGAAAATATGATGATGGAAATGATGATGGGATCATAATGAAATTGGAGAGGAAGAAGATTGGAAAAAGACGAAATGAATGAAAATACGGCATATTGACAATGCAATCATTGATGTCAATGTAATTCTCTTGCATCAGGGGGTTGAGCCTGGAAATGAGACCATACAAGTTTTCCTCTTATATATATATGTATATTCGTCTCTTGCGGCTTCCTGTGAGGGATTGTAAGGTTGTATGGTTTCTCTGGGTGGGTTTGTGTGTCTGTTTGTTCATTTGTCTTTTGTATGTCTGTTTAAATATTTGCGTGTCTTTGTCTGTTTCTGTGTGAGCGTGTTTCTCTCTCTCTCTCTCTCCCTCTCTCTCTCTCTCTCTCTCTCTCTCTCTCTCTCTCTCTCTCTCTCTCTCTCTCTCTCTCTCTCTCTCTCTCTCTCTCTCTCTCTCTCTCTCTCTCCCTCTCTTCCAGGCAAATTTAATGAATAGGCAACGTATATATAAAATAATTCATTGCATATTTATATTCCAGTCACATAATCATACGACAGAAAAACCTTGCACCGCTTTTTGACTTAATTATTTTTCTTCTTGATTTGTCTTCTTTTTCATCCGGGACTTAAGGGCGGACCGGTTGAGCGGATTTCGATATCGGTTTGAAATATCCATTGCCGGGAGAGGGGGAAGAAGGGGGGGGAGGGGGGGAGGAAGAAGGGGGGGAGAGAAGGGGAGGGAAATAAAGGAGGTGTGGGAGAGTGAGGGGGGATGAGAGAAAGGAAAGAGTGGGGGAAGAAGAAGAGGAGAAGGAGGGAGAGGGGGAGAGGAGGAGGAAGAGGTGCGAGGAGAGAAGAGGAGAAGGGGCAGAAGAGAAGATGGAAGTAAGGGGAAAGGAAGAGAGGAGACGGTGGACGGAGGAAGAATAAAAGAGTGAATATAGTAGAGGAGGACAGGAAACGGGATGAGGAGAGGCATAAGGAAGGAAGAAAATAAGAGGAAAAGGAGGGGAGAAAAAAAGGGTTAAAAGAGAGAAGGAAAGATAAAGAGGAGGAACGAAGAAAATAACACGACCGGAAAGGAATCAAAATGAAAAACATTAAAAACAAGAGAATATGGAAAAGTAGAACACGAAGAGAAAAAGGAGAAAGGGAGAGAAGGTGAGGGAGGAAAGAAAACAGAGAAAAGATAATCAGAACCAAGAGTTTTTTTTTTTTTTTTGATGACCTTGTCGTTAACGGGTCGCGTGGAGATGCAGATTCCAGCGACAACAGATGGCGCTGTCCTTCTTCCCTTTTTCCCTCGCTCCGTTTTCTTTTTCGCTTCCGCGCGTCGCTCCCTCTTCGTTTTCCCGCTGCGGTGGTCCTTGAAGGCGGTTGGCGAGGAGAGGAGGAGCTGTGGTTGAGGTGAGTAGGGTGCAGGTAGTTGTGGTAGAAAGGTGTGGGGGGTTGTGGTGGATGTGGTAGAAAGGGAGTTGGGTTGTAGTTGAAGGGTGTGGAGTTGTGGTGGTTGTGGTTGCGGTGAGTTGGGTTGTAGTTGAAAGGTGGGGGGGTGTGGTGGCTGTGGGTAGTAGGGTAAGGGAGTTGTGGTATAGGTGAGTTGGGTAGTAGGGTTGTGGTAGAAGGGTGTGGAGTTGTGGTAGAAAGATGTGGGGTTGTGGTAAAGTTGATCGGGATTCTGTTGAAGATAAATTGAGTTTTGGTAGAAGGGTGTGGGGGTTTGTGAACAGGTGATCGGGGTTATGGTAGAAATGAAGGGCTGTAGAAGGGAGCAGAGTGTGTGGTAGAGTTGAGATTGTGGGAACAGATGAACAAAGCTGTGGTAAATGAACAGGTGATAAAAGACTTTGTTTCTGCGACTCCCTCTTATGCGGTAGATATAGTGGCAAATATTGTGATGACTGTGATTGTGTATAAATGGCTTGATTGGGCGGGGATATCAGGAGCTGGGGGGGGGGGGTCGTGGGGGGAGGAAAAGTGGAAGAGGGGGCGTGATGGAGGGGGAGGGTGAAAGAAAGAGGGGAGTGTTAAGGTAAGGGAAGAGGGGGCGTGAGGGAGGGGGAGGGTGAAGGAAAGAGGGGGGCGTTAGGGACATAAGGGAAGAGGGGGCGTGAGGGAGGGGGAGGGTGAAGGAAAGAGGGGGGCGTTAGGGTAAGGGAAGAGGGGGCGTGAGGGAGGCGGAGGGGGAAGGAAAGAGGCGGGCGTTAGGGTAAGGGAAGAGGGGGCGTGGATATAAGAGGGGGAAAGGAAGAGGGGATTGTATATGGTGAGGTGATAATAGTGTTTCGGTTGAAGTGCAGTAGTTAATGGCGGCGAATAATAACTTTTTTCGATTGCAATATCTTCGTGTATGTGTTTACAAAGGGGTGTCTGGTTACAGCTGTAGTTCTTATGGGGGACTGCGGTGTCGTTGTTGTAGTGATTGTAGTTATGATTTTTAAATGATAGCAGTGACTGTAGTAGTAATAGTAGTATTTGTGATGGGTTTGGTAGTCACGTGGGGTTATATATGTATGATTTATTACGATTTAAAATATTGTTTTGATAGAGAGCAAGAGAAGAGACATGGAATCAAACCGAAAGAAAGAAAAAATAGATAAATGAATAGAATGAAACAAAGATATAAGAAAATAGAGAAAAGTTTCTATAAACGAACTTTGTAGTGTTATCGAAATATTATCGAGAGGGCTTCTTTCAACAATTTTCTTGGACTCGGATCTTCATGCAAGCCAGGCTTCCAGGCAGGTAATTCGCGTCCTTTGAATATTACGATGAAGAGAGAGAGAAAAAAAAACAGAGGTGTAAGGATAAGATTCGAATTAAATTTTTCCTTTGTGTGTATGAGGGAGAGGGGGAGGGGAGGAGAGAGAGGGGGAAAGGGGGGAGGGGAGGAGAGAGGAGGGGAAGGGGGGGAGGGAGGAGAGAGGGGGGTAAGGGGGGGAGGGGAGGAGAGAGGGGGGAAAGGGGGGAGGGAGAGAGAGAGATGTGATGTCAATTTCATAATCACAAAATAACGTGATGAGCAATACTTTCTCTTGAATCACCCACACACACTCCTCACTACATAAATAAATATTAGCCAGCGTTCACAGTACCCCCTCCCCCATCCCTCATCCCCTACCCCCAACAAAAAAAGAATAAAAAGAAAGAAGAGTGAAGAGATATGGAAAATAAAAAGTACGTAAAAAATATATAAAAAAGATAGAATCGTAAAGTTACTCATATGAACAGGATTTTCCCAGCGTTTAAGCAGCAAGCTCATGTTGCTTTTCATTTTTGCGAGTCGGTCTGGATTGCGACATCGGATTACCCTCATGGCAAAATGTGGGGGGAGGGGGGGGGCTTAATTAGTCTCACTTAGTTATATAAAACAGGATTTAATTCTTTCGGGAGTTAAGAGAAAAGGGGTGGAAATTGAATTAAAAAGAAAAACGGAGGAGTGGGCTGGGAAAAGGAGACTTAATTAATCTCGCTTAATTAAGATAAAAATTATTTTGTCGGTTGTGAAAATGATAGAAATTAGATTGATTCTTTTGTGAGTTATGAAAAAAATAGAAATTAAATAAAAAACAAGAAAGGACGAGTAGGCAACCTATTGTGCTTGAATCCTTTGCTTGTGGAAGGCGAGGTCAAGGCTATGACGTCACGTGACCCCTTGGCTTAAGAGGCCCCGCCCTTCACGGAGATGACGGCGCCTTGATAATTGGTGGACGGGCCGGCAATGGGCGTTGGGGGGGGGGGGATTTTTTCCGATTTGAAATTGGATTTTTCTATCTTTTTTCTTTCTTTTTTCAAGGGAATGGGATTCTCTTTTCTGTGTAGTAATTTTTGTATTGTTTAAGGATCAATTTTTTCGTTTTTTTTCTCTTTAGAAGGGAAATGGAAGACGCAGATGGATGGAGAAGAGACAGACAGACAGACAGACAGACAGACAGACGATCAACTTGTGATTTTTCCTCCTCTTCAGCTACCAAAGAAAATTCCTCTAGAATGTATATATTTGCAACTCGTCCCACGCGGGCGGCCATATACGTGTGCTCCAGGAGATGAATCCCGCCATGTTTTCTCGTCACATTTATTACTCCCTGCGCTATTTTCTTGGCTGTCTTTGTTGTTCTAATCTTCCTCTTCCTTTCCCCCCTCATTTATTGGGTATGTTTTCTGTTCTTTCTTTTTCCCCTCCTTTAGTCCTTTTTTCTTCTCTTCATTCTCTCTTTAATCTTCTAGTCCTCTTCTTCCTTGTCACTTCCTTCTCTTTCTCTCCCTTTCCTTTCTTTCTTTCATTCCATTTTTTCATTACCTTCTTCCCTCGCCGGACCTTTTCCCTCTCTTTCCATTCCCTCTCCTTTCAAGTCCCTTATTCTTTTTCCTTTCTCTGATTATCCTCGTCGTCCCCTCCCTCGCTCCTTCCCTCCCTCGCTCCTTTCCTCCTTTCTTCCCTCCCTCCTTCCCTCCTTCCCTACCTCCCTCCTCCCTTCCCTCCCCCTTTGTTCAAATAATGTGACCAATATTCGCCCTCTTTTCTCGAGAAACTTCCTATGGTGGGATGACAGCGCGCCCTGACAGGACAAAAACAAACAAACATGCAAAAAAGTCATCTGGAAATGGCAAAAACAAACACGTGGGAGAGAGAGAAAACAGGTCTAAAAAAGGAGAATAAAAACTTCAAATTTTGCGTGTAATGTATCTCTCTGATTCTTTTGCATAGTTTTTGTTTATTTATAAGGTGTTACGTAATGTCGAAAGTTTATTTTTGCAAATTTGTTGGTGATTCCCTCCCTGCTTTCCTTATCACTCTTTGTACCTTTTTCCTTCTGTCTCTCTGCATGCATATATATATATATATATATATATATATATATATATATATATATATATATATATATGTATGTATGTATGTATGTGTGTGTGTGTGTGTGTGTGTGTGTGTGTGTGTGTGTGTGTGCGTGTGTGTGTGTGTGTGTGTGTGTGTGTGTGTGTGTGTGTATGTATGTATGTATGTATTTATATATGTGTGTATATATATATATATATATATATATATATATATATATATATATATATATATATATTAACCCTCTTTCTCACCCTCCCCCACTCTCCTCCCTGTTCCCCTCTCCTTCCTCTTGGGCCCACCATCTCGGGACGGCCAAGGGGACATCCAGGAGGAAGTCATAAAGGTGTAATTTCCCTCCGGTCTGATGCCATCCTGCTGCGTCACAGCCTCCGTCGACCTTGGCAGAGAACAGCTGATATCAAATCGCTTGTCTGAATTCCTTGGCGCTGCGTTCGTTTTGCTCGTTCACGCGGTTTAATTGGGAAAGGGCGTATTTTTATATGGATTGGGTTTAATTGAAATTTGGATGGTTTGGAATTGGGATGGGGTGGGGGTTTAGGGGTGTTTTGGTGTGATTTTGGAATGGAGAGAGGGGTTGGGGTGTGTATCGGGGAATGAGGGTGGGGGTGGAGTGGCGATATTGTAGGATAAAGTTGGATTTTAAAGATTTTTGAATAACGATATTTCCGAATGGGAGTTTTTGATGGACGAATTCGGGTTCTGAGAATGGCGTCCGTGTGTCAGAGATTATGGTGGCCTTTGGAGCTTAAGTTATCATTACATATATTTTTGCTTTTTATTTTCCCCCAAAGGGATATCAGGAAGCCATGTGGTCAAAACACATGGAAATTGCAGACCATATTTTGCAGAAGTGCGCGCCATATTTGGAGGTTCTTGGTGTGTGTGAGTCGTTTCGAAACCTTTTTTTTAGAGGTTGCAAGTTGTTTTTTTATTCATTTTTTACACTAGTATATATGTTAAGAGACTCTCCACATTGCCATATTTGTTGCTGTGATTTTTTTTTTAATCAACGTAAGAACTTGTGCTTGTAAGATGAATTCGTCTTTTGGCTTAATAAGAAAGAAAAAGAAAGATGAGAAAGAGAAAGAAAAGAGAATAATAAAGAAAGAAAGAAAAAGAAAAAGAGAAACAGACAACCAAAGCGTGACCCGGAAGATCCGTTTTGGCGGGAAATGGGTGTTGCGCTAACCTAAACTTTTTCAACTTTTTATCAGACGTTTCATTACGATTAATCGGGTTGAAAAAAGCGCAAGAGGAAGAAGGAGAAGGAGAGGAGGAGGAGGAAGAAGAAGAAGAAGTAGAAAAAGAAGGAATTAGTTTTTCTTGGTTCAGCGAAAGATGGAAATAAAGAAGAAGAAAATGAGAAGGAGCAGAAGAAAAACGAGAAGAAAGAGAGATGTTTTCAAAGGACATTTGCAATATTCCCAATGTCAAACGCTGACCTGGTCATTGTAAAGAAGAAAAGAAGGAGAAAGCAGAAGAAGAAAAAGAAGGAGAAATGCTTTCAGGGGACATTTGCAAAATTCCCAATGTCAAACGCTGACCCAGTAATTGTAAAGTCACCGATTAATCTGAATATTAGTATAACGAGAGAGAGAAAAAAAAATACTAATCTTTCTTATGCATTACGATTCCATGCAGAATGACAAAGCATCTTATACATATTTTTTCCTTTTTAAATTTATTTTTGATTTATATATTTATTTCATTTTATCAATTTATTTTTATCCAGATCATGCTTTCCTTCCTAATCAAACAGAACGGCTAAAATTAGGACTTTTTTTCGGCGGCCTTGAATTTTCCTTCGGCGGCCGGGAGGTCCACGAGGCTGGCTGTCTGGCCTTGGGAGCTGGGGAGGTGAACGGCATTTTTTGTTTTTCTTTTTTATTTCAATTTGTGTGTTTGTTAAGGTTTGTTCATTTGTTGTTTTTCCTATAGGGGGGTTGGGGTCTGATTTTTTTTGTCTGTGTCTCTGTTTGTCTGTATGTATGTCTGTCTATCTCTGTCATTCTCAATCTGTCTATGTCTATCTGTCTTTCATTCTTAGTCTGTCTGTCTATCTTTTTGCCATTCTCTGTCTATCTCTCCCTTCCTCCTTCCCACCCCCTACCTCCCACTTCTCCCTCTCTTCCATCTCCCACCCTCCCCTTCTTCCTTTTCCCCCCTTTACTCCTTTTCTGCCTGTGTCCTCCCTCGCGCTGACGTAGGCTATCAATGACTCGCCCCGTTGAGCAGAATAATGGCCGTTTATTCTTAGCCTCCAAGCCTCCGGTGTTGTTTTTTTCTTTTTCTACTTGTTAGGTTAACCTTCTCGGATGCTGTATATATATATATAGATCTAGCTGTCTGTTTCTGTGTCTGTTTTTCTTTCGTTCTCTCTCTCTCTCTCTCTCTCTCTCTCTCTCTCTCTCTCTCTCTCTCTCTCTCTCTCTCTCTCTCTCTCTCTCTCTCTCTCTCTCCTCTGCACTTCCTTTTCTTATATTATTCGTTGTTATCAAGGTCATGCTGTCATGCTGTAATTTCCTGTGTTATGCTTCAATTCTTGATCATTGGGAGTATTTCTTTATTTATTTTTATAGCATTCGGTGATTTAGTCCATATTCGTACGTGTGATAAAAAAAATGGTTCGATTTGATGTATGGTTTAAGAATTGTACTTCTCAGAATATTCATGCTTGTTATATATATATATATTTTTTTCTTATTATTTGGTTATTTTCACACACACATTCACATAATAATCACCAGGATATTCTTAACTCCAATTAAAGTCTCGCCTGCTTATTGCTTGTGCTCCATCACCCCCTTCCTCCCCCCTCCCCCTGACAGTGTTGCCAAGTGCCGGGAATGCAAAAGGGTTGTTCCTCATGGGTCAGGGACGGAGGTGAGGGAGATGGTAATGGTGGGGGGCGGGGGAGGTGGGGGAGAAGGTGGGGTGGGGGTGGAGGATTGGGGCAGGAAAACGGGGGAGACGGAGAGAGAGAGGGTGTAGGAGAAGATGGGGTAGGGGAAGGTGGGGGAGGATTGAGGTGGATGGGAAAGAGAAGGTGGGGGATGTGGGAGGATGGAGAGTAGGGTGAATGGGAGGAAAGGTGGGGAAGATGGTGGAGTAGGTTTAGGGGAAAGATGGTGGAGCTTGGGCTAGAATTGAGAGGGGAGGGGTGGGAGTGTGGCAGAGGGTAAGGGAGGATTGAGGGGGGATGGGAAAGAAGGTGGGAGGAGGGGGGGGAATGTGGAGGAAAGGGATGGGTAGGGAGGGGGAGTGAAGGGGAAAAGGGAAGACAACTGGAAGGTCATGGGGAGAAGAAAGAGGGGGAGGGAAGGAGGAAGGTGAGGACGGAAACAAAAGAAGAGAGGTTAGGATATGATGAGGTTAATTGGGTAATGCAAAGGGGTGAAAATGGAATTAGGAAGTAAGGAGGATAATAAGATAAATTGTAAGAATTAGAGAGAGACAGAGACAGAGAGATCGAGACAGGAAGACCGAGGCAGAGAAAGACTGATAGAGATAGAGAGAGGAATAGATAAGAGAGGATGGAGATGGAGATGGAGATGGAGAGGGAGAGGGAGAGGGAGGGAGGGAGATGGAGATGGAGATGGAGATGGAGATGGAGGGAGGGAGGGAGAGGGAGAGGGAAAGGAAGGAAAGAGAGGGAGAGGGAGAGGGAGAGGGAGAGGGAAGAGGGAAAGGGAAAGGGAAAGGGAAAGTGGAAAGGAAAGGGAAAGGGAGAGGGAGAGGGAGAGGGAGAGGGAGAGGGAGAGGGAGAGGAGAGAAAAAGGGAGAAGTGGAAAAGGAAAGGGAGAAGGGGAGAAGGGGAGAGGGAGAGGAGAGGGAGAGGAGAGGGAGAGGGAGAGGGAGAGGAGAGGGAGAGGGAGAGAGAGGAGAGAGAGAGAGAGAGAGAGAGAGAGAGAGAGAGAGAGAGAGAGAGAGTAAGAGAGTAAGAATAAAGAGAACAGAATAGAATAGAATAGAATAGAATTGCTCTATTTTGTTCATATTCGGGAAAATCCCCAAAGACGATTTAAGCGTCCTCTGC
This sequence comes from Penaeus vannamei, assembly GCF_042767895.1. Classification (NCBI taxonomy): domain Eukaryota; kingdom Metazoa; phylum Arthropoda; class Malacostraca; order Decapoda; family Penaeidae; genus Penaeus; species Penaeus vannamei. The sequence continues at coordinate 16,819,701 of NC_091576.1, forward strand.
AATTTGCAATGTCGTGCCCTGTTGAAGTTGCTAATGGTGATTTTGGGAAATTTCTGCGTCTTTTTTATGCTCTGTGACGCTTGATAATTTGTTTTTCCTTTGCCAGACTAATTCATTATAATTTTACTTTTATTTTTATCATGATTTTGAAGTTATATTTTCATTCATTAGATGATCAACTTTTTAAGGTTTTGATAGCATATTTATTTGAAAGTGTATTGGTGCATTTTTTTTTTTTTTTTTTTTTTTTTTTAGGGAAGTCCCAAAATACGAAAGGATAAATTTGAATTCAAGATATTTTTAAGTTTACGGCCCATTTCCTTTTTCCGTTCAGAGAAGATGAAAAAAAAGTTTGAAGATTACGCTGGCTTGTCTTCCAGTTATTCTGTTCGCTTCTCCACCCTTAGCTACCCTTACATCACGCTACCCCCCCCCCCCCCTCTCCTTTGTTGTTGTTGGTCTTGTTGATCTTCGTATTTAACCTCTTCTGTTTCTGTCTGTCAATTTCTCTGTCTTTGTCTGTCTCTGCCTGTCTCTCTTCTCTTCTTTCTTTCTTTCTTTCTTTCTTTTCTTTCTCTTTTTCTTTCTTTTCTTTCTTTCTTTCTTTCTCCCTCCCTCCCTCCCTCCCTCCCTCCTCCCTCCCTCCCTCCCTCCCTTCTCAACTCCTCTCTCTCTCTCTCTCTCTCTCTCTCTCTCTCTCTCTCTCTCTCTCTCTCTCACTCTCTCTCTCTCTAAATCCAAACTGCGCGCGGAATTTCTCCCCTTCTTCTTCTCCTCCTCCCTCCTCCCTCTTTTTTTCCTCTTGCATCCGCGTGTTTCCGAGTCGGACGCAGGACACCGCCCGGCCCATCGTTGCAGGTTGCATGAATCTTCGTTGCAAAAGACCGCACGATTAAGCTGAGGAAACTCGTCTGCTGCATTTAGTGTTCCTTGACGAGCTGTTAGGAAGTAGGGAGAGATTCCGGGTTTTTTGTTTTTGTTTTTTTCGGTATTTTTCTCTTCTATGTTTTTTCTTCTTGTTACTTTTTTATTCATTTACCCCCGTCTTCTTCTTACTCTTCCTTTACCACCATCTCTTCATCCTCCCCCTCCTCCTATTCCTCCACCATCACTATCTCCTCTTCCACCAACTCCTCCTCCTCCTCCTCCCTCCTCCTCCTCCTCGTCCTCCTCCTCCCTCCTCCTCCTCCTCCTCCTCCCTCCTCCACTCCCACCACCACCTTCTCCTCCTCCTCTTCCTCCTATTCCTCCACCATCACTATTTTCTCTTCCACCTCCACCTCTACCACTCACTACCTCCTCTCCTCCTCCTCCCTCCTCCAAAGTCCTCCTTCCTCCTTCACTCCTGCACTACCAACACATCACATCTTCACTCCATCTTCATCACCTTCCATCTTCATCTCCATCTCCTTCCTTCCTCTTCCTCCTCCCTCATCATCCTCCACCTCCTCCTTTCTTCTCTCCTCCACTCCCACTACCACCACCACATCCACCTCCTCCTCCACCTCCACTCCCATCACCACCACCTCCTCCACCTCCACTCCCATCACCACCACCTCCTCCACCTCCACTCCTACCTCTTCCTCCTCCACCCACACCCCACCAACTCCACCTCCACCCCCACCCCCACCCCCCACCCCGTCATTATCCCGACGCGGCGAAGCAACTCCGCATCTTGACGCGCTGCTGCCCGCCTCCTCGCCGGAACTTGCCTCCTCGGGTGCGTGCAAAAAGGCGGCCTCTTCGTCTACGTCTTTCATTGAAGGGGGGGGGGGGGATGGTGGAGGGAGAGGGAGAGGGAGAGGTTGGTGGATAGGTAGGAGATAGGTGGGATAGTGGGTTGATGTGTAGGGGGATATGGATATTTGTGTGGTGAGGGGAGTGGGAGAGGGAGTGGGAGTGGGAGTGGGGAGGGGGAGGGGGGAGGGGGAGGGCGGAGGGGGAGGGGGAGGGAGGGGGAGGGAGGTGGGTAGGGGGGAGGGAGGGGAGGGGGAGGGTAGGGGAGGGGGAGGGAGGGGGAGGGAGGGGGAGGGGGAGGGGAGGAGGAGGGGGAGGGAGGGAGGGAGGAAGAGAGGAAGAGAGGAGAGTGAGAGGGATAGAGACAAGAGGGAGAAGAGAGAGAGAGGTAGAGAGAGGAGGAAGAGAGAGAGAGAAAGGAGAGAGAGAGTGAAGAGAGAGAGAGGAAGAGAGAGAGAGGAAGAGAGAGAGAGGGAAGGAGAGAGAGAGAAAGAGAGGAGAGAGGAAGAGAGAGAGAGGAAGAGAGAGAGAGGAAGAGAGAGAGAGGGAGAGAGAGAGGAAGAGAGAGAGAGGAAGAGAGAGAGAGGAAGAGAGAGAGAGAGAGAGAGAGAGAGAGAGAGAGAGAGGCGAGGGAACAAACAAGAGAACGACCGAACGACCGAACGAAAGAGAGAGAACGTAACGTTGACGCAACCCAAACCAGCATGTTTTGCCGGCTCATTACGAGGGGAAAACACACAAGACCATTCTCCTTTGCACAACACCCGAGAGCTCCCCCCCTCCTACTCACCATCCCCTACCCCCCCATCATCGCCTTCTCCGTGTCACGTCTCGGTCGCGGAAGAACAAGTGAGGATTTGCAAGAGATTGACCGCGCTATGAAAATACGAAGGGCGGAAAAAGAGAGAGAAAAAAAAGAAGAGGGATAGTGGGAGGATGGGGTGAGGGAGGGGAGGGGGAGTAGGTGAGGGAGTGGGGAGGGGGAGAAGGAAGGAGGGAAGGGGATGAGGAAGAGGGAGGGAGTGGGAAGGGGATGAGGGAGAGGGAGGGAGTAAGAAGGGAGAGGCGGAGAGAGAGAAAAAAAAAATTAAAAGAAAGAGAGCAAGTAATATGAAATCGCTGTCCAGTCTTTGACGATCCTAAAACATCAACGAGAAGTAAAAGTTTAGACGCGGAAACCCTGGCGGCACAAACCAAAGATGGCCGCCCACTCCGCCCCTTCGGCCGCCCGCCCGCCCACGGCGTCGGTCGCTCCAGCTGACTCTCCGGACCAGCACGCATGGGGAATGGGCGAGCCGGTCGTCTGCGTCTGTGTCGTGCGTGCGCGTGTGTGCGCTCGGATTCGCGTTTGTCCGCTTCGTAATTTGTGATTTCGTTTTTTCGTATTTGGGGTTTCGTTTTTTAGTATAGTATTTTTGGATTTCGTTTTTTCGTATTTGGGGTTTCGTTTTTTAGTATAGTATTTTTGGATTTCGTTTTTTCGTATTTGGGGTTTCGTTTTTTAGTATAGTATTTTTGGATTTCGTTTTTTCGTATTTGGGGTTTCGTTTTTTAGTATAGTATTTTTGGAGTTCGTTTTTTCGTATTTGGGGTTTCGTTTTTTAGTATAGTATTTTTGGAGTTCGTTTTTTCGTATGTGAGAATTTCGTTTTTTGTCGCTCTATCTGTCTATCTGTATATTTGTCTGTCACTGTCTACCTCCCTCTCTCTCTTTCCCTTTCAGAACGTATGAATATATATATATATATATATACATATATATATATATATATATGTATACATATACATATACATATATACATATACATATACATATACATATACATACATACATACATATATATATAAATATATATATACATATATGTATATATACACAAATATATATACATATGTATATACACATATGCATACATATACATATACATACATACACACACACATACACACACACACACACACACACACACACACACACACACACACACACACACACACACACACACACACACACACATATATATATATATATATATATATATATATGTATATGTATATATATATATGTATATGTATATATATATTTATATGTATATATATTTTTATATATATATTATATACTTATATATATTGTATACACATATATGTGCATATGTATATCTGTATTTGTATATATATATAAATATATATATATATGAATAAATATATATATATATATATATATATATATATATATATATTTGAGTATATATACATACACACACACACACACACACACACACACACACACACACACACACACACACACACACACACACACACACACACACACACACACACATATATATATATATATATATATATATATTTCTATATATGTATGTTTTTGTATATATATATTATGATGGATAAAGAAGAACATCCATAAATCACACTTTCCCGCCGTCTCCCTCCCCCTCCCTCTCCCCCTCCCCCTCCCTCAACACGAGAGATACCCAAACACAACTTTCTCTGGAAGCGGACGCAGAAGCCTTAATAGGTTTACGACCCCGAGTAAAAAACATGGGATTTTCGACCTTAACTTCTCTTTTCCTTCCTTCCTTCCATCCTCTTGATTTGGCTTTTCTTATTTCGTTTCGTTT
>NC_091576.1:16828113-16840613 GCF_042767895.1 Penaeus vannamei
GTTTTCTCTTTTAAGGAGGCCTCGAGGCAAATGAAAACAATACGAGATTCCTCTGTATGACGTAATGATGACGTGACGAGTGACGTCAGAAAGGGGCCTATGTCGTCACTTTGAATATCATTGGTCAGTCCTTGTGAAGGGGGGTGGGGGTGGGTCGAGAAGGTGGAATCGTAAGAGGAAAAGTTACTGACATGCGTTGGTGAAATTACTATTCATTTATTTATATTTATTCATTTTATGGCAATTGTTCTTGTGATGAATAGAAATACATAGGGCTGTGGTAATTACGCTGTTGTAACTGGAAGAACGAGAGTGATTACAAATAATTAACTTTAATGGTAAGAAATCGCATTTGGCTGATAGTCTGACTTGGTTATTGTAAATCTACAATTCTTTATTTTATGAGTCGTAATTATACATTCAACACATAATTGAGCCGTAATGAACCTTGGTTTGTTTTACTGTAGACGGACAACACAGAAGATATTTGATATTGGGATATGACGTACAGAGCAGAATCTGTTGTGGTGAAATGTGGCTAATCATGGACGATCAAAAAGATTACCTGAGTTTTCCCTCTAAATGTGTCTGGGTCTGAAACGTTTTCTTTTTTTGGACACGTCTGAATCTTCTGTACATTTTTTATTTGTTTGGAATTATACTTTTCGAGAATTTCTGGGTCGATTTTTTTTATAAATATGTAGGGTATTTAGGGTGCACGACTTTCTGCAAATGTGAATATTGAAATTATTTTCTATGTTTATTTATTTATTTTTATTTATATTCCAGGCTTTCAAGAATGGCGAATTTACCTTGAACATAACTGGTGAGTATTCCCTTGGTCTAGTTTTCGTTTGGTAAGTAGTGGTACATATAATTACATTTCGATATTGATATGTGTGTGCGTGTGCGTGTGCGTGTGCGTGTGCGTGTGCGTGTGCGTGTGCGTGTGCGTGTGCGTGTGCGTGTGCGTGTGCGTGTGCGTGCGCGTGCGTGTGTGTGTGTGTGTGTGTGTGTGTGTGTGTGTGTGTGTGTGTGTGTGTGTGTGTGTGTGTGTGTGTGTGTGTGTGAGAGAGAGAGAGAGAGAGAGAGAGAGAGAGAGAGAGAGAGAGAGAGAGAATGGGCGGTTTTGAAATCTGTGATCCAAATGTTTATTATATAATATTTCATGTAGATATGTATAATTTATACAAATTTCATTCAAGAACCGCCATTTCACACCTCTTTTTTTGTTCTAGCGGATATGAATGATAATGAAAAGATAGATAGATAGATAGATTAATAAACAGATAGAAGTATATAGATAAATAAGTAAAGGAAAAATACTATAGTCTGCCTTCGTTGCAAGCGCCGTTTTCTGTCATCACAAACAACCAAAACGCCCGTCGACATTGAAAGTTTAAAAGGTTTTACGCTCCATTAACTTCTGGAAAGAAAGAAGAAAAAATCCCGCCTCACGTGAACAGGAGGTCCAATTGACCGTGGGCGTAATTGTTCCTCCCACGCCTATTTTCACACGCCCACTGACACACGCGCATACACACAATAAGCCTCCTTTGGTGTGAGCGACGCGCATTGTGAGAACTTCGATGGTTGAAGATATATTTTCTGTAATGTGATTTTCATAGTTTGAATATTATGTTTATTTATTTAAATAAGACTGTTGACTATTATAATTGTTCTTATTCTTATTCTTATTAATCAGCATTATAATGTGTGTGTACACTCTTTATGAAATTTATGTAGACATCTTGAGATATATATATATATATATATATATATATATATATATATATATATATATATATATATATATATATATATATATATATATATATATATATATATATATATATACACATACACACATTTAGGCTGGAAAGTAAATGATTTTAGCGTTTTCTTTTGTTTTCTGTTGTTATTTCCTGAGGTTTCTAGCTAAATGAAGTGTATAAGTATGTTATTCCAGGAAAATAAAAAATGTACCCTGTTGGACGTGACTGCATTAGCTTTCTGATGTGCAGTGGACGGCATTTAACGTGTCTGTGGAGAGACAGAGACAGAGAGATAGAGAGAGAGAGAGAGAGCACTGTATTGCCTTTTTATATATCGTTCTTACGCCCCAGTTCATGCCAAGTCGCCATGTGTATCTAACCGACAAAAAAGGGGGATACATGCCTTAAATAAATCTAAAAACTCAAGAAGTACGAGGGTTACATACATACTTCCATTTTTTTAAATCTTTAAAATCGTTTTTTTTTCTTTCGTTATTGATTACGAATTTACAGTGCACGAACGAGACTGGATATTGCGGTAAAATTTCCCGGTCAATAATGTTTTGTAATACGTGATTGCATACCGGATGCCGAGACACACACGAGCGCCTTAAGAATTGCATTATCCGTTGTGGTTTTGTCGCTAGGGAAACTTGAATGGCAACACTGCACCACCAGCTGATCGGCACACTGGAGAGAGGAGAGAGCTAGAGAAGAGAAAAGGAGAATAGGAGAGAATAGTAGAGCAGAGGAGAGAAAAAAAAAATGAAAAGAGACAGAGACATTCACGACTTGAGAAAAAATATATATACGTTATAAACACAATCTCATAGATGTGCATGTTTTGTTTTTCCCTCTTCTCGCCCCCCTCCCTCCCTCCCTCCCTCCCTCCCTCCCTCTTCGAAAGTATAACAGGAAGTCCAGTTTGAGAATACAAGTAATGCGGACGCCATACTGATACCGCTGACACATTGCGTGATACCCGGGAGCTGTGATGTCAGGGCGGGGAAAGTGGGCCAATGGCATTAACTCGCAAAGCCACTTCACCTTAGGGGTAAATATGCGCTTCTCTTTTTTATTTATTCTTGCTTGGGTTTGGATTTTTGTGTGTGTGTGTGTAAAGGAACATAATGAGGTGTTTGGTTTTCTTTTGTGATTTTCTTGTGCTTTATGTTTCTTCTTCTATCTCTTATCTTCTTCATCGTTGTTTATTTTTTTGCTTTCTCTTCTTCACTTTTATTTTTAGAAAGTATATCACTTCTTTGTGTGATCGTATTTTGTTCGAAGTGCGGTAGATTAGATACGAAGTTTGGGATGCGAATAAAACCCGTTATGTTCAGTGAATAGTTTCCAATCTAACGGTCGGCCTACTGGGAAATTCTTGTGAAAATTATTATAATTTGGGTCGTAAATGACTCTTTATTCATCCAGTTATTTGGTGTTTATCGTTGTAATAGAATAACCTACATGGTGACTCATCCATTCACCTGTAAAATGATAATCCGCTCTCTTATTTTTTTCTTCATTACTGATTACTAGCAGAGTAAATATTTTCTGATTACTAACAGTGTAAATATGTGTAAAATATAAATGGATAAGTTTGTTTTCTTTTACTATGTTTTTTTTTATAATCAAGAAAAGTACTGTAAATCCCCACACAATATCAGTAACAAGAACAACAAGTGCTACGCTTAATAATAACAATGGAAATGTTACCAACAATGATCCTAATGATTATTCCAATAGTGATAACGAAAATAGCAGCATATCGAGTAAAATGCCAACGATAATGATAATACTAGCAGTGATAATGAAAATGACATGATACCAGTATAACGATAGAAAGATAAGGATTCCAATACCACTAGTAATGGCATTGAATGATAATTGCAATAACGAAAACGATATAACGATTCACTCAAAATTGATTATGAGTATAGAAATAAAGAAGATAGGCCTAATATCACTGGCATGTGTGACCTATTGAATTTTTATAATCGGGCGCATCAGCTGCACAAGTCTTCCGAGAAAGAAATAGGCCTATATATCCGATCGTCTTACAGCGCTATCGTAGGCCTACTCATATTTCTCGGAAGGGCGTGTTGATGAGTGAGATTTTTAAAACTCTTTAGGACGTGGATACGGGTGGTGTGCGGTTGTGAAGCTCCCTTTGTTTGGGGGATGATAATGATAAAAGAATTTGGGGGAGGGGGAGGGGGAGGAGTTTTAGAGTGGGGAGGGAGGGGTGGGAAGGGGGCATGCGGGCGGCTTTGTAGGTAAGGTTTTGAATTTATTTTTTTCAAGGTATTAGAACAAATGTTGGGTTAGGTTGGATCAGTGGCTTCGTCTAGGAGGGGGGGAGCTTCTTTCTCATCTCAGACATCCATACATACGCATCTCTCATTCTCTATGTGTTTTTACTATATCCTTATCTATCACTGATATCACTGATTTAGTTTATGGGGTATTTTGTATGTCGCAACCATCAGTCAAAAAAAAACAAAAACAAAAAACAACAACAACAACAACAGTTTCCTCGACATGTACTTGTTTCTTGTTTCCCTTCAGCCACGCTTTCGCCCCTTGCGTAAACAGTGTCTTGTCATACTTTTCTTTTTATTTTTGGGAAGGCGAAAAAAAACTTTAGGGAGGGAGAGGGAGAGGGGGAGGGGGAGAGAGAGGAGAGAGAATGTGCTGTTAATGATTGGTAGTTGGACGTACTTTCTATAAATATTTATGTCTATATTTATCTATCTTCCAGTTAGATCTATCATCTCCTCTCTCCTTCTTTTTGCTTTTCCACATCCGTTCATTCCCCCTGCTCCCTCCCCTTCTCCCTGCCTTCCTTAATCATTATCCTTCATCACTCAATATTCAACCAGGGCTTTAGCGAAAAGGGCCTCTGATACATATGTTCCTTATTATTGTTGCTTCGTTCCTTCATTATCATTGTTGTTGATATTATTTTTACTATTTTTTCTGGTCATTGTTGTTATTATTTTTATTATTTTTCTGTCATTGTTGATATTATTTTTACTATTTTTCTGGTCATTGTTGTTATTATTTTTATTATTTTTCTGTCATTGTTGATATTATTTTTACTATTTTTCTGTCATTGTTGATATTATTTTTACTTTTTCTGCTGTCATTGTTATTGTTAGATTATTATTGTTGCTGTTAATACTGTTAGGTTATTGTTATCGTCGTTATCGATATTATTGTTGTAATAATAATAATAGTAAAATAATGTTACTATTATTATTGTTATTATTATTACTGCTGTCGTTATTATTATTATTGTTACTGTTGGTATTATTGCCATTGTCATTGTTATTATTAACATTGCAATTATTATTAGTAGTAGTAGTCGTTGTAGTAATATTAGTATTAGTAGTAGTAGTAGTAGTAGTAAGAGAAACAAAGGGTAAGGGAGTGGGAAAAGAAATGAATGAAAAAAGAGGCAAAGACAGGAAGATGGCGAGAGAGAGGAGAGAAAGGGAGATAGTAAAGGTAGGGGCAAAAGAGAGAGGAGAAGGAAAGGCAGCGGCAATGGAAGAGGGAAAGGAAAAGAGAGGAGAAGAGCCCGAGAGGAGCGGGAGAGAGAGAGAGAGGAGAAGAGGCATAGACAATGGAAGAACAAAGGGAGAGAAGAAGAGGCAGAAGCACAGAGGCCAAGAGCCAAGGGCAATGATAAGTAGACTAAAAAAACTGATAAAGAGAGATTGATAAAAGAAAAAAAGAAGAAAAAGAAACAAATGATAGGGAACGATGAACACTAGATACTAGATAATGATGTTAGGGAAGGGAAGGAAGGTGACCTTGACAGACGGAAGACAATAAAGGAGATAATAGATATTACGGATAAAGAGAAAGAAAGAAGAGGGAAATTTCACTCCGGTAATGAAAAAAGGGAAGGAAGATAGGAAGAAATATAGAAAGAAAGAGCGAGATAGAAAAAAAATGAAATTTTACCACGATCATGGGAGACAGAAGGAGAGAATATTTTACCATGATGTAAGGGAGAGAAGGAGAAAATTAGTGACAGACAGACACGCACACACTCACAAGCACATATACAGGCAAACAAACAGATAAAGAGAAGGGAAATTTCCACCCCAAAAATTCCTAGATCCGGTCCCTGAGAGAAGGAGCATTGTGTGTAGGCCTCATGAAATTTCCCGAGGTCAGAGCAGGTCATTAGCGTTGTTGTTACGGCGATCGGATCCCACTTAAAGGTTATTGTCACAATGGGATGGGGAAAGGACGGAGGGGGAGGGGAGGGGATGGGGAGAGGGCAGAGGGAATGGGGAAAGGGCAGAGGGGGAGGAGAGGGGATGGGGAAGGGGCAGAGGAGGAGGAGAGGGCAGAGGGAATGGGGAAAGGCCAGAGGGAGAGGAGGGGGGATGGGGCAGAGGAGGAGGAGAGGGGATGGGGAAAGGGCATACGAGAAGGAAAAAGGAGGTTGGAGAAGGGAAACAGGGTAGGTGAAGTTGTAGAAATGCAGGAAATTCAATAGTAGCAATAATAAGAAAGTAATAATAATGAAATTATGATAATTATTAAAAATAACAGCAACAATAATAATAAGAAAATGAAGAAGCATTGAATACTACGACGAAGACGATGACAGAGAAGTAAAAAAAGAAAATCAAGACGAAGAAAAACAAAAGAAGACGACGACGGCGCATCAGAATAGGGTGGAGTCCTTCGTCATGAGCGTCTTGAGGCATGTCACGTGGTCCTCGAATCGCCTTTCATTTGACTTAAAAGACTTCAGAGAGTCAGCTGAGAAGCGTCCCCGAAGAGCGTCCATAATGGCACTCTTGTGTTTATCTTCGTACCCATAGAATAGAGGAAGTTATCCCGTTAGGAAAGGTCTCAACCCTTTTTTTGGTCTTCTTTGCGTGGTTATCATATCTGTTTTCGAACTTGAGTCTCATGTACCTACAGTTGAAAGAATGAGATAAAAGGTTATTGCCCAGAAAATACCCCCCTGATAACAGGACGTATATTTCCTCATCCCAACACCACATGACCTCTAGGAGCGCACGCAAACATACGCGTTGACGCACATGAACATGTCCATACACACACGCACGTCTACACACGCGAGCCCGAGACATACACACAATTAATGGCTTGCAGTGTTATATTCTCTCATTCCCTCTCCGTTCGTTCCTCCTCCTCCCTCCCCCCCCCTCCCCTTCCTCTCCACTGCCATCGCCTGTACCCCCCCCTCCCCCACACTGACGTTTATGCAAGCTTCAAGATATGGCCAAATTCCTGTTGTCAGAGTGAAGTCATTGTTGAAGTTGCAAAAGACTGATTTCGGTGTTGGTCACGATGAGGGTGAGAGAAAGGAAAAAAGAGGAAGGGGAAGAAGAGGAAAAAGGGGAGAAGAGGGAGAGGAATAGAAGAAAAGATAGAGAAAAGAGAAAAGAAAGAGGACATGTTCGAGTTGGATAAGCGTGCGATTAACTGACCAACATGGCGAAGACTGACAGACTTAAATAGACAGACAGGCATCCAGAGGAACCTAGTCATGAATACTTAAAAGATTACACCAATAAGTGTTGCACAGTTGTTTCTTTTAACGACCACGTTGCTCCTCCACCGCTCCCTCGCTCCAGATCCCTAAAGCAGCAACCTAAAATATTTAAGCAAAAAAACTAGTTCGATCGCCACTCCCTTCTCCTCGACACTCGCAGAGAGAAAAAACTCCCCCCCCCCCCCAGAACGCACCCCTCTTACCCGCTGGTCACTTCCGAATGCTGTTCTTCGCTTACCCTTTGCACGCATTACTGCTACCGTCCTCCTCTTCTTCCTTCATGCTATTCCCATTTTCTCCTGTTGTCTTCCTTCTCCCCCTTTTCCTCCTGTTGTCTTCCTTCTCCCCCTTTTCCTCTTTTTTTTTCTCTTTCCGTCTTCAGTCTCCCTCCTTTCTTGTCTTACTCATTCTTTCAGTCTCCTACTCTTCCTCTTCTTTTCTCTCTCTCTCTCTCTCCCTCTCCCTCTCCCTCTCCCTCCCTCCCCCCTCCCTCCTCCCTCCCTCCCTCTCCCTCTCCCTCTCCCTCTCCCTCTCCCTTACCCTTTACCTCCCTCTCTCTCTCTCTCTCTCTCTCTCTCTCTCTCTCTCTCTCTCTCTCTCTCTCTCTCTCTCTCTCTCTCTCTCTCTCTCTCTCTCTCTCTCCCTCTCTCCCTCTCCCTCTCCTTCCCCCCAACTCGCCTCCCTCCCTCGAACCCCCAACTCCCCCGGGCAAGGCAGGCGGAGTTGACTTAGTCGTCTCGTGGCTGGCAACGACCTCAGCGACCTTTAAGCTAGCGAGCAGGAAACGAACAGAACAGCGAGATGCGCACGTGCGCGTGTGTGTGTCCGTTCTCGTAAAGACTATCCTCCCCTTTGGTCTCCCTTTGGCACCCCTTTGAGCCCCCTTTCCTACAGCTGGTGTTCACTTTCACCGCGCGGAACACACGTCTCCTGCCTGGGTGACAGTGACCTCCTCTCCCCCCCCCCTCGTAGGCAGAGGTAGAGGAAGGGATACGTGCCTAGTTGTAAAATCTCTGCTTATTTTTCTTTTCTATATTTTTGTCTTTCTTTTTCTTATTTGTTTTTAATTTTGCTGTTTTCCGCTGTTTTTTATCGTTCTTTTCTCGTATACTGACTTTTCCAGAATTTATTTATTTTTATTCTTAACCTGTTGATATTTTAAGTTGTGTATGCAGATCACTATCTACATATCATCGACATTATCGCCACTTATATTATCACTATCACCATTCTTAAATGATCAAAAATGACCATCAACGCTACTACGTCACCAGCGAATGTTTTGCAAAAAAGTCAGGCAGTACACGCAGGATTTGTACGTGCCGACACCTCATATACATTTATAGTAGACGTAGAAACGTTATCAATCAAGAATGAGTAAGTTTAGAGAGTAAGGGATGTCATTGACGATTTTCGGTGTTAGGTCTTCTTCATAATTAAAGACATGGATAAGATTACGAAGTCTATTTGATAATTTATAGAACGTGGGGTCCAGCGGTGACGGTCTCAAGTTCTGAACCATCAGCGCAGAGTTGAATGTGGATCGAGACATTCTCCTAATACCCCCCCCCCCCTCTTTCATGCTTCTTCCTCTTACTCCTTTATTTTCTTCCTCTTGTTCTGCCTTCTTTTGTGTTTCCTTGTCTTCTTTTCTTCGTTTTTACTCTTCTCTTCCTCCTCTTACTCTTGCATATCTTCCTTTTACTTATCCCTTTACTGGTCCCTCTTTTCCTTGCGACTCCTTATTCTCTTTTCTTCCTCCTCCACCTCTTTCATTCCCTCCTCCCCTGCCCCTCCCCACTCTTGCACCCGCACCCTCTTTCCCCTTCCCTTTCTCCCTTCTGTTAGTGATTGTGAACATTCTCCTCAGAGCAGTCATTATCACAGCCTCGTGTGTGTGGCATGACTTGAAAAAAGTGTGAGGATTGTGTGAGGGGAAATGAGGAATGAGGAATTTACCATATATATATATCTATATCTGTATGTATATATATATATATACATATATATATATAGATAGATAGATAGATAGATAGATAGATAGATAGATAGATAGATAGATAGATAGATGAATAGGTAGATTGTGTACATATGTTCATACATATATTGTATATATGGTAAAGGTATGCATTTTACAAATGTAAATAGGCCTATGTTGCACTTGACTATTTTTCTCCTTTTTTCCCCTGGGGTTCAGTGGCCTTTCGCTAAAATTCGTTTCACAACTTCGTGCGAAACTAGGAATTACTTTCTCGAGGCCCTTCTTGCCCAAGACCGATCCTGCCCGGAGAACTAATGAAGGAAATATCAGAGGTGAAGAAAATATTACGGGCGGAAGAAAAGGGGCAGCGTTGGGAGGTGTGTTGGAGAAGGATTGCGGGTCAATGGATTGTGTTTGTTGGTCAGTGTGTTTGCACTTGCGTGTCTGTTCGTCCTAGTATGTGCGTGTGTATATTTTATATATGGATGTGTACACATTCACATACATATGTATATACACACATGCATAAATACACACACACACACACACACACACACACACACACACACACACACACACACACACACACACACACACACACACACACACACACACACATATATATATACATATATACATACATTGTGTATACATACATATGTATATATATAGATACATATACACATATGTGTGTATGCATATATCTACATAAAACACACACATTCATATATATATATATATATATATATATATATATATATATATATATATATATATGTATATATGTATATATGTATATATGTGTGTGTATATATATATATATATATATATATATATATATATATATATATATATGTATATAATGTGTATCGATATACACATATATGTATGTATGCATGTGCAGTATACAGTGTATTTATCTATGTATTTACTTTATATAGGCCATTCGCTGTTTGGATATGAACATGCATATAATTCTCTCTCGTTTATTTCTATTCCAACAATTTTGAATATATTTTTCTTCACTGTGAAATTAAGAGCATAAAGACAGTGGAGAAGTCGCTAATTATGATATTGTAATTAACAGAACCCGTTTGAGATACTTTTTTGTGAAGGGAGAGGGACCTTAAGAGCATGTTCTTACTCTGGAAACATAATTAACATAGCGCATTTCAACAGAAGGTCGTGACTGACAGGTGTGACAGGTGTATCTAACCCCCCCACCTCTCAGTTCCCTTCGTGTGTACCCTATATCTCTGGATTTTTTTTAAAGCCTTTCATCGGTCTTCTTCTTTTCTCTTTCTCGTTTCCTTGTCGTTTTTGCACTTACTTTATTATTTTTTTATTGTACTTTCCTCTTGTGTGATTTTTTCCCTCGTTCTTCGTTCTCACCGCGAATTTTTCGTTCTTTGCAAGTTCTCTCTCTCTCTCTCTCTCTCTCTCTCTCTCTCTCTCTCTCTCTCTCTCTCTCTCTCTCTCTCTCTCTCTCTCTCTCTCTCTCTCTCTCCTCTCTCTCCTCTCTCTCTCTCTCTCTCTCTCTCTCCTCTCTCTCTCTCTCTCTCTCCCTCTCTCTCTCTCTCCTCCCTCTCTCTCTCTCTCCTCCCTCTCTCTCTCTCTCCTCCCTCCCTCTCTCTCTCCTCCCTCCCTCTCTCTTTCCTCCCTCCCTCTCTCTTTCCTCCCTCCCTCTCTCTTTCCTCCCTCCCTCTCTCTTTCCTCCCTCCCTCTCTCTTTCCTCCCTCCCTCTCTCTCTCCTCCCTACCTCCCTTCCTTTCCCTCTCTCATTTTCTCGCACTAATTATTCCTCCTTTTGCTTCTCGCTTCTACCCATTCCACGCCATTCACTGATTTCCCTCGCCTCGCTCCCCCTCGCTCGTCCAAGCGGCGAAGGTCGAGCCAAACGCTGCGACGCACACGAAAGAGTTATAAAACCAGTGGCAAAAAGCAATAAGAAAAATAAAAAAAAGGGAAAGGAGGGAGAGGGGATGGGAGTATGAGTTGGAGAGGGAGAGGGGTAGGAGAGGGAGAGGGAGAGGAGTAGGAGTAGGATTAGTCGTGATAGACAAGTCGATTAAAGTCCAACTCAAAAGGTTCTGTTTCCACTTTTATGATTCACTATTAATAATTCATATATTTATACATATTCCTCATTCGTCGTTTTAGATTTTTTTCCTTTTTTTTTCGTTGTCACTTTTCGTATTCGTATATTTTTCTTTCTTTTTCATTTTTATTTCAGGTAATCGGTGTCTGGAAAATATGACGTCATGAATTTATTTTCAGTCTTTAAGTGTCCATTACCATCTTCATTATTGTTATTATCAATATTATTACTATCATCATCGTCATTATTATCATCATCGTCATCATTATTGTTATCATCGCCATTATTATTGTCATCATAATCATCATGATTAGTATTCTTACCATCATTATTTTATCACCATTTTTACAACCATTACTTTCGCGAAAAGACGAGATTGGCAAATAACTGTTCGTGGCCTTAATTTAATTTTACAATCCTATTGTTTCTGTCAGGTGTTCGGTTTCCCACGCTCTTGACACGGGCTTGTATATTCGTGATTCATTTGTGTTTGGAGTTTTTTTTTTCTTTTTCTTTTTTTCTTGTCTTAAAAAAAATCTTGAAGAAGGAAAATCGAAGCTAAAAAAGAAGGATGTGAATTTCTTGTCTTGAGAAAAATGTTGAAAAAGGAAGTGGAAGGAAAACAGAAGAACGTGAATTTCTTGTCAAAAAAAAAAAAAAAAAAAAAAAAAATGAAGAAGGAAATGGAAGCAAAAAAGAAGGATGTGACTTTCTTGTCTTGAGGAGTTTTTGAAGAAAGAAATTGAGGAAGGATAGAAAGGTGAATTTAAAGTCTTAATGAATAGTGCAGTGGAAAGGAAGAGTAGGAGAAAGTGAGGATGTGATAAGAAAATGAAATAAAAGCTGTAAGTGATGAGAAATGTTAAAGCGACCATATTGATTACTATACATATGTACATATATGTATGTTTATATATATATATATATATATATATATATATATATATATATATATATGTATATTATACATGATTTAATAAATGTATATATATTATATATATATATATATATATATATATATATATATATATGTATATATATATATATTATATACATATGCATACATACATACGCATTTCTTTCTATATATATATGTAT
>NC_091576.1:16860613-16870613 GCF_042767895.1 Penaeus vannamei
CTCCCTTTTCCTTCCCCTTTCTCTTCCCTCCCCCTCCCGTGTTCCTCTCCGCCCTTCCCCCTCTTCCTCTCAACCCCCTTCCCTTCACTCATGGAATAGAACGAGTTTCAACGGCTTATCACGAGGGTTCACATCGTTCGACGTCCCAGACCCAAAATAATGGAGTTAAAAATGTTTGTTTCTTGTTTCTCTTCATATGTTTCAAATAGGCTTGTCTTTCTAGTGATTCTCCTGTTTTCCCTTCTTGATGTTTTTTCTTGTCTCGTTTTCCTTCTACACTTAACCCCCCAAATGATAATATGAATGAATAGATAAAAATAATATGGATACATCTGGAACGAATCTGCACAGAAGTGTAACCCTGATTTCAATATGGCGAACGTAAACTGCAGCTGGATTTATTGCTGAGTCGTAGTAGTCCTACTATTCATAGTCGTTGCAGTGGCGTAGGATTACGAGGCTATAGGATTACATTCATCACATTAACATAGAGGGAGTCCTGGAGTGGTTATGGAGACGACGAATTGAGAAATTCTGCCAGCAGCCGGTAGTTTCTGGTTAAGTGTCTCGTCCTGTGAAATTGCTTGCGAAGAGTGGCTCTCGTTATTGCCCTTCGTCTGTTGTGTGTGTGCATGTTAGGTGCCCCTCCTCCGCGACTGCATGGGGCGTTCTCTAGGTTTTTTGACATGATTATTTACTCTATCAGCGTGTGCACGACATGGCCGTCGAATGTTTTGATCGTGTCACATGTTCTCCCGGGAAGAGGCGGAGGACGTGGGCCGAGAAATGGACACTTGGCACCCGCGCCGCCAGCCGCAGATAAGCTATGAGGCGGGGGATATAAAGCGGGCTGGAGACGAGCGAGGCATCACACCTAGCCTGCTCTGCCACCTGTGCATACATAGGACTTACCTCCACGCCCCACAACGCCCTCTGCCCGGAGTTGTCAGAGTTCAGAAGGCTAAATTCCGCAACAAGACCATCTCATCCACGTCTTAAAGCAAGGCCCAGTCGCCCCCGGGACGACCCTCTCCTCGCGCCCGACTCGTGTTGCTGTGATGGAATCTGCGAAGGTGATTGACAGCCGCATCCTCCTCGCACCTATTGCCGTGGCTGTGTACCTGCTCGTTGCCCTGGAGTCTTACCTGGTCGAAGCTACGGCGTTCAGTTATATCTTCCAGCAGTAAGTAGGTGCACTCCGCCCCGTCGACGCTGTCCTCCCTTCAGCCGTGAACGAAGAGACGCTCGCTTGCTGAACATCACGACGTCGGTGCTCACGAGATCACTGGAAGATTTTGCGAAAGCTCTGAAAGTTTGGGAAGAATAATCCCGGCTAGTTTTTTAGACTTTGAAAAAGAAAATTTAAGCCGAAGAAACGTTGGCAGCTTTTGGAAGAACGCTTCGATTAAGGCAAGTTTTCCTACGCCAGAGGACCGTCCGAAGGAGCAAGAAGAGCAAGCAAGTTTCGCCAAGCCTTTCCAACCCAGCGACGATGGACTCCTTCATGGCCTTCGACTCCAGCAGCGGGGTGTCCTGCTACCCCAACCATGGCGCGCCTGCCCTCGCGCACGTCGAGAGGGTGCCATCCGCCACTCCCTGCGAGTCCTTCGAATCCTCGCGCCCTTCGAGATGCACGAAGGAGACGAGGAGGAAGAACGCCCAAGTCATGAACGTGGTGGACCTGCCGTGGCTGCGGCGCGACCTGTCCAACGACGAGTTCAGCCGAGGCCTCGTGTCCCTGGCGGTGCTCGCCCTGTTCGCCATGGTCTCGCTCTCGTTCGAAGGCTACATCACCGAATCGGTCGCGTTCAACTACATTTTCCAGATGTGAGGAAGTACTTGATTCTAGTCTTAAGCCACCGCCAACTCATTAGTCATGTAAGATTATGTATATGATGTATGTTTGTACTGTAAGTAACGTGTATAGATTATTTTTTATATATTGATACTATTTATGAATAAAACAAATATTTGATGTGATCATTTTCTTTCGTTACAACCTCCACCTTGCGTCTCAAATATGATGTGTCTAGATTAACGCGATAAATTAATCATCGAGATAATATTACTTGTGGCGAGACAGTAAAAAATCACTGACTCCGGTGAAGATTTCTAGCTTCTGGCTCACTGCAAACACAGGCTTGTACATAAAAAGTATACACATTTTTATTACAGTTTTACGTCTATGATTTTTTACATGAAGATACACACTAAACTGCCCATGAGATGTGCCACAACTTGACAATTTGTAGAAATTTCTCATCAGTATATGTATGAACTTTGTCACATTTACTTTGTTATAATGTATATTATATGTACTCACCTGCTTTTCCACCCACGACAAAAACTCTTGCCTGCCGCAATTCACAGCAAGAACGGTATCTCCCACAACAAGGGTGGGACAAAAAAAAAGTAAAAAAGTCAACACTTAAACTTGTATATTTTGGTGCGAGTCGCATATTCTTGAAAAAAAGAATAAAAATAAGAAGAAAATGGACACAGAATAATAAGAAAAATAAGAATGATAAGAAAAAGCGGACACAGGACGTGGCCGAAGGAAGTCCCATGGCGTGAGGCGCGTCCATTGTGCAGAACAACAGCGGGGCATCCGGAACGTTTTACGCTGTGACAAGGCCCTCTCTCCGGGGCACAGATTACATGACCTCCAAGGCCACTTAAGGGGCAGCTGCGCCTCTGGCCACTCTTGCGCTTTCGTCATGCATGTTGTTAATTAGGGTATCGCGGACGCTTGCATCGGATGAAGTCTAATTTCGAGGCGGCCTGGTCACTCGCGCTGCTCCGCTCTGGCATTCTTTTCCTGTTTGGTTGTTTCTGTCTATTTGTCGGGCTCTCAGTCTCTGTCGGTGTTTGTTGTCTGTTTCTCTCGATCTGTCTGACAGTCTGTTTTTCCTCTTAATCTGTCGAAGTCTCTCTCTCTCTCTCTCTCTCTCTCTCTCTCTCTCTCTCTCTCTCTCTCTCTCTCTCTCTCTCTCTCTCTCTCTCTCTCTCTCTCTCTTTCTCTCTTTCTCTCTTTCTTTCTTTGACTTTCCCCTTTCTCATTCTTCTTCTTCGTCGTCGTCGTCGTCGTCGTCGTCCTCCCGCTCCTCTTCCTCATAATCACTTAACAGGATATATAGGACACAACAAACACAGAGCTCAGTGGATACTTCTTTCGTTCAATCTATATTATTATTATTATTATTATTATTATTATTATTATTATTATTATCTCTGGCTATTTTTTCCGTTCTTTATTATTATTATTGTATAGTTATCATCATCACCAGCATCATTATTATTATTTGCAAGCGTGAATGAGGGGGAGGGGGGTGAGGGGGCATAAGGGCATGCGGAAGAAGAGGTTAAAGGCATGGATGAAGAGGCACCGGGAATATGGATGAGGGATGGGGAGGGATAGGACTTGTGGATTGAGGCATTAAGGGTGTGGAATGGGGGGAAGAGGGAGAGGAGGCATAGGGCATGTGGATGAGGGACAATTGAGGGGTGGAACGAGGGGTAAGAAGACATGATATGTGAATAAGGGACATTAAAAGTATGGAATGAGGGGCATAGGGGTTGTAGAATGAGGGGCATTAAGGGTGTGGGATGAAAGCTTAGGGGCATGGAAGAGAGGTCGTCAGTGGATGTGGTTGAGGGGTCAGAAAGGACGGGGCAGAGGGAGCATAGGGGGCATGGGTGAGGGGCATAGGAGGGGTATAAGAGGCGCTGAGAGCTAGAATGAGGCAGTTTAAGGGGCAGTGGTGGGGAAGCATAGGGGGCGCGAGCGAGGGGGCATTAGGGGCGGGGATGAGGGGGCATTGGGGGGCGAGGGTGAGGGGTATAGAGGGTGTGGGTAGGGGTAGAGGAGGCGCAGAGGGTTAGAATGAGGCAATGTAAGGGGCAAGGGTGAAGAGGCATAGGGGGCATAACCGGCAAGGGGGAAGGAGCACAGGAGAAGGAAGGAGGCATGGGGTGCATTAACGGGAAGGGTGAGGTGGCATAAGGGGCGGGGATGAGGGGTATAGAGGGTGTGGGTAGAGGTATAGGAGGCGTATAGGGCTGAGGAGAGGCAATGTAAGGGTCAAGGGTCAAGAGGCATAGGGGGGCATAACCGGCAAGGGGGAAGAAGCACAGAGTATAAACGGGGAAGAAGTAAGAAAGAAGGCATAGACAGTAAGGCATAGGGCAGGGGTGAGGAGGCATAGGGGGCAGGGATGGGGAGGCATAGGGGGCATAGACAGGAAGGCATAGGGCAGGGGTGGGGAGGCATAGGCGGCGAGAGATCTGAGGTATAAGGAGTGTGGGCGAGGGGGCATAGACAGGAAGGCATAGGGAAGGGGTGAGGAGGCATAGGGGGCAGGGATGGGGAGGACAGGGGGCAGGAGTGAGGAGGCATAGGCGGCGAGAGATCTGAGGTATAAGGAGCGTGAGCGAGGGGGCACAGGGGCATAAATGCGACGAGAGGAGGGCAATAGGGTCGATATGGGCGGCAAGGGCATGGGTGATGGAGCAAGGATAATGGATAATCACTGGGTAAGAGGAAGGGATAATTACGAAGCCGAAGGAGTAATGACTATCGAGGCAATTGACTCATCATGTGTGCGTGTGTGTGTGTGTGTGTGTGTGTGTGTGTGTGTGTGTGTGTGTGTGTGTGTGTGTGTGTGTGTGTGTGTGTGTGTGTGTGTGTGTGTGTGCGTGCGCGCCTGTGCGTGTGCGTGAACATGTGTTTGTATTTATGTAAATTCTCATGTCTGAGAAAGAGAGAGTGAAGTTTTATTTTATTTGTTTTTCCCTTGTCGACCTTTCTTATTTTCCTTTGTTCTCATCCTTTTTCTTCATTTATTTTCAGAAGAAGCGGTCTGACCAGTGTCCGTCTTCGAGATACCAGGTGAGGCTTTCATTTTCCCCTTATCCTTTCAACCGTCCATCCTTCAACTCATCCGCTCATCCAACCTAATAGTCATCAGTCTATTTATTCATCCCAGCGACTATTCATCATTCTAATCTTCCATTCATCCGTCTGTTAATTCATCCCAGCGACTACCCATCATTCTCATCACCCATTCATCCATTTGTTCATCCCAGCCACTATTCATCATTCTAATCTCCCATTCATCCGTCTATTTATTCATCCCAGCGACTATTCATCATTCTCATCATCCATCTATCTATTCCATTCATTCATCCAACTACCCGTCCATACAGCTATTCATTCACGTATCCATCAAACCATCTATCCATCTAACGATCCATTCACCCGACCATCCTTTCAATTATCCCATTAACCAGTGCTACCCATGTGACCATCCATCCAACCATTGGTCAGCCAACCTACAATCCATTTAACCATCCTTCTGTATAATCAACCGCCCAACCTGTCATCCATCCACTCAACCATCCAGCGTATCCTTCAACTATCCGTGTAATTATCCTCTATCCTATCCTCCTCCTTCTCTTCTTCCTTGCCTTACCTCCTCTCTACCCTATTTTCCTCCTATTCTTCCTCCTCCTCCTCCTCCACTTCTTCTTCCTCTTCCTCTCCTCCTCTTTCATTTCGTCTTCTCCTTACCTCCGCTCCCCCTCCTCCCCACCTCATTCTCCTCCTATTCTTCCTCTCCTTACCTCTTCTTCACCTTATTCTCTTCTTCTTCTTCTTCTTCTTCTTCTTCTTCTTCTTCTTCTTCTTCTTCTTCTTCTTCTTCTTCTTCTTCTTCTTCTTCTTCTTCTTCTTCTTCTTCTTCTTCTTCTTCTTCTTCTTCTTCTTCCTCCTCCTCCTCCTCCTCCTCCTCCAGCTGAACCTCCATCATCAAGGTCCCACGGAGCCACCTGGATTGCGTCACACTGATTGTTTCTATTTTTAGTTAACGGGGGTGGGGGTGGGAGGGAGGGGGAAGGGTAACAGTAGGGGGGTGGGGGTATTGTTATGAGTGAGTACTCGGGGAAGCGTGGTTTGGTGTTTTAGCCTTCATTCATTCACCTATTTATGTACTGTTATCATTATCACACATACATGCATATATATGTATAGATAGATAGATAGATAGATAAATAGCTAGACACACACACCTATGTGTTGTGTGTGTATGCATTTACTTAAGTATGTATATATATTATGTATTAATGTGATTTATATACATGTAGATATATACACATAACGCATGTGAACGTATGTACACGTAGACTTATTACATTCACGCGCACACTCACATGACCTCCGCGCCCAGTGTCCCTCGGCGACAAACGGAAACAGCGCCGACCTTAAGCCTAAAACGGACCCTGAGAGCCAGCCATCTGAGATCTTATCAGTGATGGCCGCTATGTGATTCTTTTTTTTTCTCATTATAGGGGGGAGGGGGACGGGGGAGGGGAGGGGAGGACGGTCAGAGTGCAAGTGCGAGATTGTGTCTATATTTAGACGTTTTGGTGGAAGTGCCGGAGGGCCAGGTTGTGCCACACCTTGACCTGGTCCTTGGGTTGGCACTGGGGTCGGGCTGTGCTTTGTTTTGTTGACGGGCGCTGATTAGCGTTTTTTCTTGTCTTTTTAGAGTTATTCTTGACTTGCATCTGTTTTCTGTATTTTTTCTTTCTAACAGAATAATACAGACATTATATATATATATATATATATATATATATATATATATATATATATATACATATATATATATACATACATATATATACATATACACTCCCCCTTCTCCTCCCCCCCTTCCCCCCAACCGAAGTTTCCGGCTCGCTTCGCCGCCGCCGCCGCTGAGGCTAGCAACAAGCGCGGTTTAACCTTGGTCATACTTGGCGGCGATTCCTTTGTTTTAGCTCCGTGGCCGCTTGGCTGGGCGTGTTATTAAGTGTTAGAATCACGCGAGGCTCTGAAGGTGTGTGTCGGGTTGGTTTTAGATTTTTTTTTTTTCATTTTCCATTATTTCTCTTATTTTTTCATGTATGATTCTCGAGTATGTTTTTTGTATCATTGTATTTATTTATTTATATGTATATGTATATTCCTTTCTTTCTTTCTTTTTTCTTTCTGCGTGTGACGTTATTCTCTATGTATTTTTGTTAAAATACGTATGTATGAATATATAATTTACTTGTTTCTTTTATTTTCCTTATGAATATATATGTTAATTAACTCTGCAATCAATAGATCTCTCCACGATATCGGATTACCGCGAGAAGGAATTCAATCTTAACAATACGTACCCAATTATTACTTTTTTTCTTTTCTTTTTTACAAACCCCGCAGCCTTTAATAAGTGGAATGAAAATATTTTTAAAGGAACCCAAATGGAACACGAAACACCCGTTTGACCAGTTCCTTGTTAAGGGAAGTCTCCCCCCCCCCCCATCTCCAACTCTCCACCCCCCTCTCCATCACCTCCCCACCACCCGTACCTCCTTCACCACAAAAACTTCCTATGATCATCTGCTTGGGTGACTTTGAGAGAAAAGGAGGGAGAGGAGAGGAGAGGAAAAGGGAGGGAGAGAGAGAGGGATCGAGAGAGAAATACAAACTATAGCTCAAGTTATGTTCGTTATATGTGTGTATATATATATATATATATATATATATATATATATATATATATATATATATATATATATATATATATATCTGTGTGTGTGTGTGTGTGTGTGTGTGTGTGTGTGTGTGTGTGTGTGTGTGTGTGTGTGTGTGTGTGTGTGTGTGTGTGTGTGTGTGTGTACACGGTATTTCATTTTCAATATTATTTACGCCTTTCCTTTTTTATATTTGTTTTTGTTTTCTCTTCATACCCAATGTACCTTCACCTGACCTTGACCTATCCAGCCTCCCCTCCCATCTCTCTCCTTTCCTTCCCTCACCCTCCCCTCCCCTTCCCCTTCCTTGCCCTCCCTTCCCCTCTTCTCCCCTCTCCACCCTACCTCGTTTCCCACCTCCTCTCCCTTTCCCTATTCTCCCTCACCCCTCAACTACCGTCCCCTCCCAACCCCTTCCTTCCCCACCGCTCTCCCTTCCCCTATTCTCCCTCCAGTCTCTCCCCTTTCCTTCCATCACCCTCCCCTTCCCCTTCCTTCTCCTCCCCTCCCCTCCCTTCCTCTTCCTTGCTTCCTACCCTTGCCCTCCCTCACTCCTCAACTCCCCTCCCAACCCCTTCACTTTCCACCTCCTCTTCCTTGCTTCTGTCCCCTCCCCTCCCTCACCCCTCAACTCCCCTTCCCCCCTACCCTCATCCACCTCCTCTTCCCCCCTCCCTACCTTCCACCTCCTCTTCCTTCCCCTCCCCTACCTACCTCCTCTTCCTCCCCTCCCCCACCCATCCAGCTCTTCCTTCCCCCTCATCCACCCCCCTTCCCCCCTCCTTGCCGACAACACACGCCTAACGAACATGTGACAATCTTGACAAAGAGAAGTCCGTACCTAGATCCACTCTAGCGTTATCAGTATGGGGGTCCTGTATTCATTTTTTTCTCTCGTAATGCAAGGCCTGATAAAAGCGTCTAAATATAGGCTGCCCTGATAACCCCCTGCGCCTCTGCCTCTCACTTTTCATCGAGGTTTGTGTGTGTTTTGGGGGTTTGTGTTTACGTTTGTGTGCGTGTTTTTTTCTTTATGTAGGATTTTGTTTTGTTTTGTTTCGTTTGTCGGTGAGAAATAGGTGTGGATGGGATGAGTCGGGTGTAGGTGAGAGGGAGAGAGTAAATAGGGTTCTTCAAAAAAATAAAAGTTAAATAGATTTTTTTTCTAAATCTACGGACATATTTTGCCGGGTTTTATTTCGTCTCTCGTAAGGCCTCTCATCTTACCACATCCTCTTACAAGAAAAAAAGAAAAAAGATTCTATGGTTGTTATTCTACTTATAAATACACTTTACCTCTCCTCCTGCCTGTTCTTCTAACCAGTCCTCCCTCCTCCATCCCATTCCTTCTCTGCCTTACTCCTCCTCGAACCTACCCTCCCTCCATTCCTCCTCTTCCCTCCTCCATATCTTCCTTCTCCTCCTGTTCCCTCCTCTAAGACAGCCTACCCTCCCTCTTCCCTCCTATTTCTTCTTTCCTTAATCCTCCTCTAACCCACCCTCCCTCCATTCCTCTTCCCTCCTCCTTATCTTTACCCTTCCTTCTCCCCCTGACCTCTCATCGAACACAACCCACCTCCTCTAACCCACCCACCCACCCTACGCCCTCGTTATCTACAGTAATGATTTTTTTTCGGGTCGCCCTACACTGATAGCCTATCTCGCTAGGCCTGCAGTGATAAGAATAACCCTATCGTCCCCTATATTATCAGCCTGGTTCTAAAAATAGACCTAGAACTACGTTTGCGACACCTAAACACCACCAAACCTCGTGTATCTGATGCGTGACCTGAGATAGGGAGGGAGGAGGGTGGGAGAGGGAGGGAGGGAGTGAGGGTCGGAGAGGGGGGAGGGTGGAAGAGGGAGAGAGGGAGAGAGTGAGAGAAAGAGCATGTGGAAGTTATGCAAGACAGGGTCCGGGGTCAGTAGATCCAGCTTGATTTCGGGAGCTAAATATAGAAGCACGGGAGATAATAACCTCCTGTTTGATGGGGCCTTTTTTGTGCTTTTTTTCCTTAAGTGCATTTAGATAGGTACATAAAAACGGCACGATGATAGCTGGGTAAAAAGGCAGATGATAATGATTTCATAAAACCTTAAGGGTTCTTTTCCAGCGGGGAATAAACAGTTGATTAGTCATGCGCTTTTATCAGATAGCTGCACAATCTGTCATGCATGCATTAATTGGGTTATACGTATGTATGTTATCGCTCTCCAGGCAGGGCCACTCTTACACACCTGTATTTCAGTTATTTACCTGTGCATGAACTGGTAATATGGGGTGTATCATGCTGATGACGTCAATTTTTGCACTGAATTGTATGAATTTCTGTATTTTTTTATGTATTTATTTTGAAAAATTTCTATCATTACTGTTTTTTTTGTGATCGGATACGGCATGCTGTTCGTGAATTAGAGGCATAATTGAACAAAGTGT
>NC_091576.1:16883113-16903113 GCF_042767895.1 Penaeus vannamei
CTTCATCTTAATATCCTTTTCCTCTAGTCAGCTATCCTCTTTTCACCCTCTGTCTCCTCCTCACCTTTCTCTTCTTTTCCTCCTTCTCACCATCCTCCCCTCTCTCCTCCTTCCGCCCTTCATCTCCTCTTCTTCCCTTCACCCTTCCTCCTCCTCTCACTCCTCTCCTCTTCCTCTACCTTCCTCCTCCTCCCCACTTTTCTCCCTTCCACCAATTCTTCTCCCTCCTTCCCTCTCTTCATCTCCTTCCCGTCCTTCCCCACACTTCTCTCACCTTCACCCCTTCCTCCTCCTCCCTTCCTCTCCCTTCCACCCTTCCACCTCCCTTCCTCTCCCTTCCACCCTTCCACCTCTCCCTTCCTCTCCCTTCCACCCTTCCACCTCCCTTCCTCTCCCTTCCACCCTTCCACCTCCTCCCCCTCCCCCTTCCACCTCATCCTCCTCTCCACTCCTCTCCCTTCCACCCTTCCTCCTCCTCCTCACTCCTCTTCCACCCTTCCCCCCTCCTCCTCCCCCCACTTCCTCTCCCTTCCACCTTCTCCCTCCTCCCGCTCCTCCCTTCCACCCTTCCTCCTCCTCCCCCTCCTCGCCTTCCACCCTTCCTCCTCCCCCACTTCTCCCTTCCCTCCTCCCTCCCTCCTCCTCCCTCCTCTCCCTTCCACCCTTCCTCCTTCTCTCCACTCCTCTCCCTTCCACCCTTCCTCCTCCTCCCCACTCCTCTCCCTTCCACCCTTCCTCCTCCTCTCCACTCCTCTCCCTTCCACCCTTCCTCCTCCTCTCCACTCCTCTCCCTTCCACCCTTCCTCCTCCTCCCCGCTCCTCTTCCCCTTTACCACCCCTCCACCCCAATCCCCTCTGCACCACTTCGTGCCCAGTCGCTTAAACATTCCGTACTCTACTTTCCCTCTCTCTCTCCTCTGCCTGTATGCGCGGAAATTTCGTCCGTCATATCACTCTAGTACCGGTTTCGGCCGCCCTGTGGCTCCCCTAACCCTATCCCCCTATCCCCCTCACCTTCTCCGCCCTCTCCATCTCCCCCAGCCTCCCTAGCCTCTCCACCCTCCCCATATCCCCATCTCCCCCAGCCTCTCCACCTTCACCCCCCCCTCCCCAGGCTGCGTTTAGGGTACGAGTTTTAGTACCCGGTACACGCATAGGATAGTGGCGGTTACCTTCGCGCGCCGTACCCTGCGCTCCCTAGATCCGGTCTGGGAGAAGGAGCATGATTATAAAACGCGGGACGATGGTAATTTCGGCTATCCTTGAGAATTGGCGGGCTTTTTTCGGCGGGGTTCCACAAATGGCGGGTTTTGTTTTGTTTTGATTTTCTTGCGTTCGTTTTTGATTGGTTTATGTATTGTCATTATTGTTTTTATTATAATCGTTGCTCTTGTTATTGTTGTTATTATTACTAGTTAGTAGTAGTAGTTTTATTGTTGCTGTTATTGTTTTCCTTATTATTATTGTTATCATTGTTATTATTATCATCGTTATCATCATTATTATTATCACTATCATCATCATCATTATTAATGGTGTCAACTGTTCATCTCATTTCGTTTTTATTTTCTCTCAGATTTTTATTTCTTGTTTTTTCGTTTGTGTTTATATATGACCTTTTGTATCTTCCTCTACGTTGATTGGGTTTACTGGAAGGTCTTCATTTTGGGTCATTTTCCTTCTCCTTTATGAGATGAGGTTATATCCATTGATGTGTTGTTTAGCTCTATTATTATTTTTTGGGTTAGTGTTTTGTCGAGTGAGAATATTCGTTTTCTGTTAATGATCGTATCCCTTTTAGATTACGGAAAACGCAACGCATAGAAAACGTACTGTTGAATGATTTATTTTAGTTCTATTTATCTTAGCAAATATTCAAAGAACGTTCAAGGTAATACAAACGCAAAAAAACATGATAATAATTTCGTATAACGCTATTCGTTACATAAACTTCCATGAGGAGATTGTACAAGACGTACCCCCCATTCAAACAACACGCACACCCGCGTACCCAACCTGCGTGTAATTAATGTTAAACTACGACCTCTGGAGGTCATTAGGTCATTGGGTCAGTGACCTTGTAGGGACGAGGGGCAGAGAGAGAGAGAGAGAGAGAGAGAGAGAGAGAGAGAGAGAGTAGAGAGCAGAGAGATGGGAGAGAGAGCAGAGAGTAGAGGCGAGCGAGCGAGCGAAGGAAGAGGTAGAGTGTAGGGGTAGGTTATGGGAGAAGCGGGGAAGTAGGAGTGTGCTGATGAGGGAGATGGAAGGTGTTGCGGCAGGAGAGGGTAGGGTAGGTAGGGTAGGTGGAAGGTGAAAAGGCTGGGAAGGAGGAGGAAGAGAGATGGAAGGGGAGAGGAAGATGAGTAGAGAGGAAGAGAAGAAGTTGTAAGGTGCAGAGGAGGATGTTGAGAGGCTAGGGAGGAGGAGGAAGGAGGGAGGTGGAGAGGAAGATGGCGAGGATGGTAAGAGGCAAGAAAGTCAAGGGAGGGGAAGTGGAGAAGACAGAAGGAAGGGAAGAGAGGAGGAAGGAAGTGGTAAGGGAGGAGGGAAAGAGGAGGAGGAAGAGGAAGTGGTGAGGCAGCAAGGAGGAGGGGAGGCATGAGGGTGGCGCATAAAAGTACCATGATCAGCACTTCCGGCGTCGCTGAATGAGTAAGTAAGAGGGCTGAGTCATTTTTCCTCTTAGCTCGGCGTTCATTGGATTATCTTGTGATTCGTATGGGGTTTCCTACTCAGATATCTTCGTTGAGGAATTTCCCCCTATGATTATTTTTTTAATGTTTACTTTGAGTTACCGTACATTTTCCTTATTACGCATCCGCAAATAAATTGTTTTCCCAGCGTAATTATATAGTCTTTCTTTTTTTTTAATCTTTCATTTTGTTTATCATACCCATCGCATCCCTCAATCTTATTCATTTTCATTTCCTGTTATTCTCATTTTCCATCTTCAGCCTAAACAAGAATAGAAATGTCTGTTTTCTCTCTTGTTCTTGAGAAATGAAGAAAACAAAATCGAATCGCATATTTTTAATTGTTTTTTGTTTTTTAAGAGAATTGTGATTTAGAATGTCTTAAATTTGTGATTTTTTCCAATTTGCGATTTTTAAATCATTTGTGATTTGGCCATTCTTAAATTTATGATTTGTGATTTAACGTTTATAAAAAAAAATGGGATTTGTGACTTAGCATTCATGTTGTTATTATTGTTATTATTATTATTTTTTATTACTATTATTATTATTATTATTGTTGTTGTTGTTGGTGTTGTTGTTGGTGTTGTTATTATTATTATTTGTAAATCGTGTTCTGGTAGTCGATGTATTTATATTCTTTTATTTTGGTTGTTTGAAATTTTTGGTTGTTTATATGTTGATTTGAAGTTGTGTATGGTGGTGCTGTGCTTGGTACTCTTATGGTAAATGATGATATTTATTATAATTTTTGTAACGTTACTATTGCCGGTGTTATTTGTATGATCGTTATCGCCATCTTAATCACTTGTCATTGTTATTGTCCTTAATATCATTAGCATTGCGTTTATCAGCTGTACTATCAGCATCATCGCCAGTATCATTATGGTCCCCTTCATCCTCCCTCATCATCATTATCAACATTATTAACATTATCGTTATCAACATCACCATCATCATTATCAACATCATCATTATCATTATCGTTATCAACATCATCATCCTCACAATCATCGTAATCATCACCATCACCCTTATTACATGCCATCATTCCCCAATCATTTGCTATCAAGCTATGAAAAAGAAATTAAAAGCAAAAACTAAAGTATCCATAAACCAGCGTTTGTTTACATCCGGTTCCTCTTTCAGATCCAGCGATGGAGACTTAGGACGGCCAGGAAGGAACGCCGGAGAACCCAGCCTATCCCAGACAATCCGTCGCCCCCACCCCCTCCTCTTATCCTTCCCTCCTTCCTCTTTTCTGCCCCCCCCCCCCTCTCCTACTCTCCTAATTTCTCCTCCTTCCGTTCCACAAAAAAATCCCCCACCTTCCCTCCAGGACTTCAAAGATGGAGTCCTTCGCCAGCGTCGAACTTGAGGATTACTTCAACGAGGTCCGGACCATCAGCCGTAGGACATCACAGTCGAACTCCCAGTCAGAAGAGGAAGTCCGGAGCCACGAAGGTGAGTCCTTGTTGCAGGATTCGGCTTCGGCAGGATCGACTTTGCTAATTGTTGCAAATAGCGGAAGTGGGGAGGTTAAGTGTGCGAATTTGCCGTAAGGGCGAATGTTGAATGAAGAAAGTGCTTTTTGTTTGGAGTGTGAAAAGGGTGTTTTGTTTTTTGAAGTATGGCGAAAGTGCTTTAAGTATGAAGGTGTTTTTTTTTCGTTTGAGTGCAAAAACTTTTTTTTTTTTTAGTGTGAAAAGTTTTGTTTTGAGTGTGAGGAAAGTGCTTTATTTTGAGTGAAAAAACGAGTTTTGCTTTGAGTGAAACAAGTAGTTTGCTTAGAGTGTGAAGAAGGTGTTTTACGTGTTAGAAAGTGTCTTACGTGAAAGGTGTTTTGCTTTAAGTGTGACGAAAGTGTTCAAAGGGTGAAAACGCGTTTGTTTTAATGTAAAGAAAGTGGTTTGTTGTGAGCACGAAGAAAGTCGTGTTTTGACTGTGAAGTGTTTTGGGGCCCCAGTGGCGTTTTTTGTGTGAAGAAAGTGCTCGTTTTAAATGCGTGAAATGCTATCTTTAACGTGAAAAAGTGGAAATTCTACGCGGAGAAAGTATGAAAGTGTGATTTCAACGTGGAATTTTTTTTTTATAAGTACGCAAGTGCAAGTGATACGAGAACTTGACATATACAAAACTATAAGAATTGTAAAGTATGACCTTAGCTTGAATAAATACAAAACGAATGAAATCAAGAAAAAAAATGTATATGATAAAAAATATATATACTTACATACATCTCCAAGCCTTCAGATTTTAGAATGAAGAATGAATGTACATTGATGTTTTCCAGCCAGTGACAATCGATAGATAGGTGTGTTATTATCACCCCTTCCTCTCTTATCTGCGGATGTGACAGTTAACGAAATTTTACGCAACATTCGGTTGATAGACGATGAATTACGAAAACCTCTTACGTTTTTACATACGGATTGTCCTGGCTGATGGGATGTGCTTTAAAGGTAATTTCAAAATATGTGTTTTTTAAATGTTTATTCTTAGAGA
This sequence comes from Penaeus vannamei, assembly GCF_042767895.1. Lineage (NCBI taxonomy): Eukaryota > Metazoa > Arthropoda > Malacostraca > Decapoda > Penaeidae > Penaeus > Penaeus vannamei. The sequence continues at coordinate 16,888,312 of NC_091576.1, forward strand.
TTCATTTTTTGTCTGTTAGATGAGTATGTACTGATAATCTGAAATACAGATATTTTCATGATCTTTGGTTTCTTGATGAGAAATAGGAATGGGGGTAAATTAATTGATGTATTGTGTAATGTCAATTTCTTTTTCATTTGGTATATATCCTGTAGGATTTAAGTTAGGCTTTTAGAGTAGAATGAAAGAAACAAGGGAGAGATTAGTAATGATTAGGATGCTAGTGATAATGATACCGGCAATAATACTGATGATAAATTGATAACAAGAGTAAAAAACGATAATGGCGATATATATGACGAAAGTATAACGATTTTCCAAAACATAAGATAGCAATAATATCACCGAGAATGATAAAAATAACATGATAGCAGTACAAATCATAAAAATAACAACAAAAATAGCAACGATGACTTGCGCCAAAAAGTAAACATTTCCCCTCACCTTCATCCCCCACCCTTCCTCCCTCTTCTAAACCCCCTTCCCTTCCCTCCCTTCCCTTCCCTTCCCTTCCCTTCCCTTCCCTTCCCTTCCCTTCCCTTCCCTTCCCTTCCCTTCCCTTCCCTTCCTTTCCTTCCTTCTTCCCTCCATCCTTCCCTTCTTCCTTCCATCCTTCCCTTCTTCCCTTCCCTTTCCTTTCCTTTCCTTTCCTTTCCTTCCCTTCCCTTCCCTTTCCTTTCCTTCCCTCCCATTCCCACCCCACCCCACCTCACCTCAACCTATCCCACCCCACCCCACCCCACCCCTCCCCTCCCCTCCCCTCCCCTCCCCTCCCCTCCCCTCCCCTCCCCTCCCCTCCCCTCCCCTCCCTTCCCCTCCCCTCCCCTCATCACCCCACCCCACCCCACCCCACCCCTCCTCACCCCACCCCTCCCCACCCTTCCCCACCCCTCCCCATACCCCAATCTAATCTTAAAATCCCCCTTCTCAGATGACGGCGAATCCGACGAGCACTTCCTCGAGGAGCTTGGGATCCCCGTCAAGCAGGACTCGGAGCTCTCGGAGGACAACATCACCTACAGCAAGTTCATGGGCACGCTCAACCCCCGGCAGGTGAGGTTCGAGGGGGGAGAAGATGGTGGGTTGGGAGATAGGGATAGAGAGAGGGGGGGGAAGGGAGGGCGAGGGTAGAGGGAGGGGTGGGAGGGAAGGGGACAAGGAGGGTGGAAGGGGGGGAGAGGGATAGAGGGAGGGAGGGAAGGGAGGGCGAAAAGGGTTTGGAACAAGGGGGGAGGGCAGAGAAAGAAACGGGAAAGGTTAGAGAGGAATAAATATACAGACAGACAAAGAAGCGAAAGACACACGCAAAAGCAGGGTTCCAGTGAATACTTAGACACATACACGCACGCACGCATACACACACACACACACACACACACACACACACACACACACACACACACACACACACACACACACACACACACACACACACACACACACATACATACTTACACACTTACCTTCTTCTTATTCATTTCCCCGCGTCCTTCTGCAGGAGGAAGCCCTGAAGCGCCGCGTCCGCACCCTCAACGCCACCATCAGACGCAAGAAGCAGAGACAGAAGCCCGACATCAGGAACTTCTTCGCCAACACGGATGTATGTTGGAGAAAATTTGTTTTTCGTGTTTTTTTTTGTTGTTGGTTAGGTTGTGTTTGTTTGGTATGTTTGTGTTTGGTTATGTCTGGTGGTTCTTTTTTTTGTTCTATGATTATTCTTTTCGTTTTACTGTAGAGATGAAAGGGTTTGATTTTTCAATTCTGTCTTATTTAGCTGTTTCTATTATTATGTAAATTATTTGTGCTCAGAGGATAGGGTAAACGCACCTGTTTGTATCTATTATCTGTATTTCCTCTTTATTCACTTTTCCTGCCAATTGATTTCGCATTTCTTCCTATTCAAAAGACCTTAAGCCCGCTCCTGCCTTATAGAACTACCAGCTGCTATTATTTTTTTTCCAATTCAAAGGACCTTAACTCCTTCCCCCTTCCACCAGGTCCTACCAGTTTTTTATCACATTTTCTTCCCACTCCAAAGATCTAACCCCTCCCCCGTCTTCCAGAACTCGAGCACGGGCACCCGCAGCCGCAGCGCCACCCCGGACTCGCTGGACTCGGTCTCGCCCCCCCGCACCCCGCCCGACCCGCACCCGAAGTCGTGGGTCGACCCGTACCTCAGCCGGTCCCGCGGGTCACTCGACTCGGGGAACCACTCTCTGGTCACTTCCCCTTCGGTCATCACTTCCCCGACGCCCTTCGCGGACCATCACCATCACCACCACCATCACCACCATCATCACCAGGCGGATCACCATCATCACCACCATCAGGATCATCTCCCGACCAGGAGTCACCATGGTGTCAGCAGGAGGTACTCGCCCCCGAGCGACTCTGCTACGAGGTGAGAACGAAATCTTTTTCATTATTTTTTTTCTTTTTTTCTTCTTCTTTTTTGGGGTTTCTTTTTTTACTTTGGAATATGGAGTTAGCGGAATGCATTCTGTGCGGGGCTATCAGATGGGAGATTTTATGGTTGAGAAATTTAATATAAGAGGTACCTTTTTAGACGCTTGGGTCAGTGTGCTTTTTGCCGGGTGGTCGAAGCATGGAATGTCATATGGAATAAAGAAGAGACTAGGTATAAATAAAGCACAAACCAATAACCAGATAAACATAATGTACGGTACACAGAACTTAAAAAAACAAAACAAAAAAAAACAAGAACTATTAAAGATATATATAGAACACAAAAAAGGGAACAAGGTAAAGAAATATAATAGCCGAGGTTGCGTACCCTTAACCCGCCCCCTCGTCCCCTACAGGTCTCCCCAGTGGCAGGACGACCGACCGCTGCACATGTACCGCGCCCCCTCGCTCGACATGCTGCCCAAGGTGGGGACGGGCCACCTCTCGTCGGGCAAGGAACTCCGAAGACAGAGGTCCTACGCCAGGGACATCGCCAGGGACGTCAAGAGCTTCCACTCCAAGCAGGGGCAGTACGAATTCTACCCGAAGACCATGCACGATGAGTCCGGTGAGGGAGAGGGAGAGGGAGAGGGAGAGGGAGAGGGAGAAGGAGAAGGAGAAGGAGAAGGAGAAGGAGAAGGAGAAGGAGAAGGAGAAGGAGAAGGAGAAGGAGAAGGAGAAGGAGAAGGAGAAGGAGAAGGAGAAGGAGAAGGAGAGGGAGAGGGAGAGGGAGAGGGAGAGGGAGAGGGAGAAGGAGAAGGAGAAGGAGAAGGAGAAGGAGAGGGAGAAGGAGAAGGAGAAGGAGAAGGAGAAGGAGAAGGAGAAGGAGAAGGAGAAGGAGAAGGAGAAGGAGAAGGAGAAGGAGAAGGAGAAGGAGAAGGAGAAGGAGAAGGAGAAGGAGAAGGAGAAGGAGAAGGAGAAGGAGAGGGAGAGGGAGAGAGAGAGAAACCTGTCATTCCGGTGGCTATAGGGGAGACTTTTTTCTTTTAAAGGAAAGGGGATACATGTCTTACGGTTTTCATGTTCTGCTTTGGCTTCTCTGCTCTTAACTTCGCAAATTGTAATTGAAAAAGACTTTAGTTTATACACACTACATGTATATATATATCTATCCTCTGGTGGGATAACCTACTGTAGATCATATAAAGCACCAGTTTTGACCAATCCCTAAAGGAACAAATTCCTAAATAAACAAACCCCTAAATAAACAAACCCCTAAATGAACAAATCCCTAATAGACCCTTCTTTCGTCCCCAGCCGAGATCCAGGTGCTGGGGTATCGGTACATCGGCTCCGTGCACATCCCCCACGCGCGCTGCAAGGACAAGAGGCCGCCACTGGAGTCAGCGTCTACTACGAGGACGGTGCAGGATCTCGAGTCGATTCCGGTCAGTCACCTTGTCCTCCTTCGCTCATCTCTCTTTGCTGTCTTTGCTTCGTTGATTTTCTTTTTTTCCTTTCGTTATTTCGTTTGTTCTTTCTCGCTCTTTCTGTCTCTTTCAATTTTATTTTATTTTCACTGTCTGTCTGTCTGTCTGTCTAACTCCCCTATTTTGTCATTCCCTTCATTTTGCCACCTTGTCACCTTCTTTTCCTACCAACTTCTCTTTCTCTTGTTCTCTTCTTCCTCAGTATGCCACGTCTGATTCCCCTATCCCCTCATTTATCACTCCCTGTCCCCCTTCCCTCCCTCTTTTCACATTCTCTGTCGCATGTTACCAGTGTCAACAGTCACACAGTAAACTATGACCTTTAAACCGGCAAATGCATCATCCTCCATCAATGTTATTCAGTAATTGTATTATTAGTTTACTTATTTATTTATATTATGTCTTGATTTCTCTTTCGATCAAACACATTTTTACACGTTTTATATTATATGATATGTATTATTTTCAATGATTAATGCTTCAAGGGGCCTTCTTAAGGGAGTCTCACTCCTGGAGGGCTCAGCCACACCACTATTGTTATATGATGTATTTTTGTTGATGTATTATTTTTGGCTAAATAAATTATTTGATTCTGATTCTCCTTCTACAGGATTCTCCCCGTAGGATGTCTGCTGAACTGCGGAAGTCTCACTCCATCAGCCGCCCGAGGGAATCACGCGAGCTGAGGGACATCCGGGAACAGAGGGAGAACCGAGAGAACCGAGAGAACCGAGAGAACCGAGAGAACCGAGAGAACCGAGAGAACCGGCCCCGGTCGGCCTCCAGCACCGACCTCGGCTTTAAGGTCATCTACTCGAAGCCCGACGAGGAGTTCCCGGTGAGTGAAGCGAGGACGTCAAGAGGAGGGGTGTTTAGGACTCTCCATGGCGTGGGTATTTCGCGGAGGGTCTTTCTATCATGGATGGGAAAATAAATAACAACATGGTGTAAGGAATACCCTACAAATAAAAAAATTAATGGGGAAAAACGTTAATAGGATGCAATGAAAACCCTACAAGCACGAAATTGAATTAAGGAAAACATTCATAAGGTGTAAAGAAAACCCTACAAACACGAAAAAATATGGCCTAAGGAAAATCCTACAAACACGAAATTAAAAAAATACACTAAAATGGCACAAGGAAAACCCAACGAACACTAAATAAAGGTCTGTTATTAATTGATGAAAACTAAAATGAAATAAAGTGCCTCTCTGTTTTCGAAAAGATAAAATGTTACGAAGAAATGACGATAAAGAAACACGAAATGACTGTATTAGGTAATGCAGTTTTAAGAAACACCTAATTTAACCTATTCCTGCAGTAAATAATAACTATCGTTTATCTGAACTAATTACGCAACTAACAGAATGATCAGTATAAGAAAAGGACTAGCACAAAGAGAAAACAAACCACCTCTAGCAAGCAGTGAAATCATTATAAAAGTAAATCTTTGGGACTTTCTCGTCTTAAGTACTAAATCTTCCCATGAGCTACAATATGTATTTGTGTCAGAATTATAAAATTTTAAATGTGTTTGAAGATTACGATGAGTTTTCTTTTAGAATGATATTTGAGTAATGTTGATGTAAGTTCTAGTTTTGTTTGTATTTAAGGAGTTAGGCATACAAAACAGAAATACAGAAACCTATGGAATATAGATATATTCCTCTGCCTAATAAAGATCAAAATGTAAACTGTATTTCCAAGTTTTTATCTTAACTAAGTGTGAAATTTTTGCTCACTTGCTAAAACTTTATTTTGGCGTCTTTGAACACGTAAACCTTTTCTCCTCTTAATTAAAAAGAAGCCTAGTACTTCTCCTTAAAATTCAGTCCACAATCAGGTTCTTGTAACAAATAATATATGTATATATATATATTCTCTCTCTCTCTCTCTCTCTCTCTCTCTCTCTCTCTCTCTCTCTCTCTCTCTCTCTCTCTCTCTCTCTCTCTCTCTCTCTCTCTCTCTCTCTCTCTCTCTCTCTCTCTCTCTCTCTCTCTCTCTCCCTCCCTCCCTCTCTCTCTCCCTCCCTCCCTCCCTCCCTCCCTCCCTCCCTCCCTCCCTCCCTCCCTCCCTCCCTCCCTCCCTCCCTCTCCCTCTCCCTCTCCCTCTCCCTCTCCCTTCTTCCCCTTTCTCTCTCCCTCTTTCCCTTTCTCTCCCCCCTCCCTCCCTCTCCAAGAATAACGATTATAACGAATGAAAATCAAAGCGAAATTATACAATTAATTTATGAATCAAATTAAAACACACATTCTCTATAACCTCACGCCCTCCACCTTTTTTTAGGACTTGGTGGTCGAGACGAGTCGCTGCGGCCAGACTCGCATGGACTGGCTGGATGAGTCCGACCTGGGCAGACTCACCTCCCTCGCCCTCCTGGAGCTCGACATCCTGTTCACGGAGCACAACATCCACCACCGTTGGAGAAAGCTCAAGAAGAGGAAGCAAAACAAAGAAGGTTGGTTTTGTGTTGATTATTTTAGTCTGTTTTAATTATTTTTTATTACGTTTTATTTAATGTATTTTGTTGATTTTTTAAATGTATTTCGTTGATCTTTTTTATGCATTTTGTTCATTTTTTTATGTAATTTGTTTATCTTTTTTATGTAATTTGTTTATCTTTTTATGTATTTCTTTATTTGGTTATTTTTGTTTGGTTACTCATCTATATTAATTTATCTATTTGTGTATTTTGTTTATATTATTTATTTATGTATTCATTTTTTTCTATACTTATTTATTTATTATTGCTTGCTATGTCGGTTTACGGGTGTGTGCAAATGGTCATGGTAAAATATAAATAACGTTCTGTAAACAGAACGGCTTTCCTGAAGAGTGAGAGAGTCATTTCGAAGTCCTCCTTGATAGCATTCTCGGATCTGAAGATGAAATCCAGGAGGTTGTCTCGTCTCTCAGTAAAACTACTTTGTTTATTGTAGAGTTTCCTGGTGTTTTCGAGGACTTATTCGAGGATTTTGAGGATTAAATATTACAGGAATGTTACCGTTTTTCTTCCTTCGATTATTCAAGTTTTAATCTTTTTTTGCTTGGTTGCAGAAAGTGGCGTGTTCGGCGTCCGTCTCGACAGCCTGATAGAGAGAGACAGAAGCTTTTTGGAGGAGTCTCCCCTTGAGACTAAAGTGCCTTTGGTGTTTTATAAGGTGAGTGGTATACCAGGTATAAAATCCAAATACTATTTTTCTGTTTTTTTTCTGCCAGATAATAACGGACCAAGAAGGTTGGTCTATATATCAAGCGGAATCCAACAAAATAATATGCACAATATGATTTACATAAGTTTCATTGTTTCTGCCTTTTGTAAGATAACGACTTTTTGACACTATGTTAATGTGCTACACTTTTTTCTTTTATTTACCAGTTGGCTCTGCAGTTGGAACGCCAGGGCCTACGTCAGGAAGGCATCATGAGAGTGCCCGGACACAGGTGAGTTTGGGGTCTAGGGAATATTTGTTTTCCGTTTTCTATGAGCTATTGTCTCCGTTAGCTAAGTTTCCCGTTTTCTATGCAGTCGTTTCCACGTACTGTGGAAGGTACGATTGTCGATTTTACTTTGGTCGTTAATATACATACATACATATATATATATATATATATATATATATATATATATATATATATATATATAATATATATATGTATATATTATATATATATAAATAATTATATAATTATATGTATATGCGTGTGTGTGTGTGTATTCCATGAATGTATTTAATTCTACGGTGTCTCAAGGCTTTTTAATTGTCTATTATATTATGCTATTTTAAAAACTTCTGGAAAATCCATTCTGTTTTTTTTTAACTTCTACTATCATGTTATCTCATGAACTTCTATACTGTTATCATGTTATTTTTTATAACTTCTGAAAGGTTTTTCACCATGGTATTTTGAGAAATTTTAAGATTTTTCTTAGAACTTGTGAAAACTTTATCAAGTTATTTAAAAAAATATATATACTTTCATTATGATATTTCGAGAATTCTGAAAAGGTTTTTCATCATGATAATTCACAAGCGCCCCCTCCAGAAGCCTTTTCCTCACCGCCCTCTGCCTCCCACCTCCAGGTCCCAGATCGAGCAGCTGCGGCGGGCGTTGGACACCCACTTCTACACCTCCCCGGGCACCGCTGACTCCGCCCTCAGGAACGCCACGCCCAACGATGTGGCCGCCCTCATCAAGACCTTCCTGAGGGAGCTTCCACAGCCCCTCCTCACCCACACGTACATGCCGGCCTTCTACAAGACGCATCGTAAGCGATTTGCGATTTTCTTGGTGTTTTTTTCCTCTTTTCGTTTTTTTTTTTTTTTTAGAATTTAATTTTCATTGTTTAAATGCATTTGTGAGTTTAGTTCTTGTTAAGTTAGATAATCTTCTGTTTAAAAAAACGAATATTTCAACACACGTAAACAATATTTTATATAATAAAAAGATAATCCACACAAAAAAACAAAACAAAAAAATCTCCCAGTTGGCTAATTGTCCCCCGTCGGCGCCTCCCGCAGGAATCAAGGACATGGGCGAGCGAATCCTGGCCCTGACGATGCTGATCCTCCTGTTGCCCTCGTCCCACCGAGACACCCTCCACGCCGTCCTCGAGCTGTGTGCCCGAGTGGTAGCCTTTGAGGACGAGAACAAGATGACCCTCTACAACATCGCCATGATCGTGGCGCCCAACCTCTTCCTGCCCAGCAACCAGCGCTCCAAACTCAACCTCAGGAGCGAGGACAAGGAGCAGCAGCTGAACTACGAGGTATGGGTTGGGTTGGGGGACGGGGGGTGCGTTGGTGGGTTGGGTTGGGGGAAGGGGTTTGGGTTGGGGTGGGTGTGGATAGGTGGATGTGGGAGACAAGGGTAGGTACGTTCCACAGTAACTCGTCCAGAGATGTATGGTATAGTGGTATTTCTTGATGCCGAATTTGAAGCTGATCCACCAATCATATCGAGAGGTATTATCCCAAAACAAAAGTTTCTTTTACGCCAGAGTCAGAAAATTGGACGAAAGTTAACGTCACTTCGAAGTAGATGTATTATTGTAATAATGAGGTTATAATGAGGAGCGGTTATTCAGGAAGCAAAAAGTCGTCAAGGAATTGAATTACCAATGCATTTGATTTGATTCGTGTTCATACATATATTTTTTTTAATTCATTAAAAACATTCAGAACGTACGATACCATAACCTTTATAGGAAAAAATAGTCATTCGCCCATCAGAATAACAGTAACGAATAAACTTCTAAAGATAACACCAATACCATACGAATAAGTTATACCATAAATTCTTCGCTAATACGAAACACCATCTTCCAGATGATCCATCCAACGGTAACACCTGTAATACACGCATATTTTATAACATAACCCCTTTCCTAATACGAAACACCCTCTTCCAGATGACCTATCGATGGCTCCAAGAAAACCTTAACCTCTTCCCTAATAAGAACGCCCTCTTTCAGATGACCTACGCGAACGTGACGACTCAGTTGACCCAAATGATGATCAAGTACAGGGATGTTCTGTGGACAGTTCCCCAACGGCTTGTGTCGCAGATCCGCCGTATATACCAAGCAGAGGCCCTCAAGCAGAGTAACTACACGCCTGTGAGTATAGGCCGAGTTTGCGAGAAAGGGAAAAGGGCAGTTGTGTGTTTGTGTTTTTTTTTCGGAGGGGTATTCGTTGGTTTATTTTGCTTTAACTGTAGGGGTATTGACGGATTTTTTGAAAGGGTAGTTTTATTTCATTTCTGAATAGGACTGAACGTATGAGTTTTCTCAAATAGGAAGATATTTAGCCAAACGTTTGAGGAAGAAGTACCTCGGCATGAAATACAAAAAAAAACGTCCCTAAACCGTATCTGTATTTCAAAACACACATCTCTCATTCCAACTAATCACTTTTTTCGAGATTTCTTAATACGTTTCCCAACAACTTGACCAAAACCCACGACATTCCAGATGAGGAGACTGCTGACTCGCAAGAGCAAAGAGACTATCCAGCGGCCCATCGAGAACGAGGTGGACTACCAGGAGGGGGTCCTCAGGGTGTCTGCCCCCCAGTTCAACAAGTGCAATTACCCAGTTAAGCTCGATCCCTTGATGACTGCCAAAGACTTACTGACAAGGTGAGGGGGTCTGGTGTTATTATTACTGCTGCTACTATTACTGCTCCTAATGATGATGATATTGATAATGATAGTGTTATTTTTATTATTATTATCAATATTAATATTATTGTTCTTCCTATTTGCTTTTGGTATTATTTTTTTATTGCTGATATGAGCATCCATGTATCCAGAAATCATACACAAAAGAAATCGCTGACCCACTTAAACCCCAAACCCCCCGAATACAGCCCCTAACACGAACCTCCCCCGCCAGATTCATCGAGGAACTGACCGTCCTTCCCGAGAACCCCCGTCGCGTGGAGGGCCGGAGAGAACAGCAGTACAAGCGAGGGAGCGGAGGCAACGGATCCCCTCCTTCGACCGCCCCCTCGAGCGTCTCCTCGCCCCAGTTCTACGCCTGCCTCCTGACGGGCTCGCTGAAGAAGGCCGTAGAGCAACACGCCCTCCATGAGAGAGGAGGGAACATAGGTAATAAGAAACGAGGATGGGAGGAGTTTGAGAGGAAGATGGGAGGGTGTGCGTGTCCAAAGGTGTTCTCACTGCATTTTTATTTTGTTGATTTAAGCTTTCATTTATAGTTTAAACATCGAGGTCTTTACTTTAATACATCGCAATTATACGTCAGAGTGCATTAACGCTAATATATCGATGCATATGCAATAATCAAAGGTTTAAATTGACAAAACAGAATAAACGAATGGTCAGATGCGCATACCTTCACGCACGTCAAGGGGTTTACAGGGAGTTTTACATATATAGGGATTATAAGGGAAGGTCGTGTTATATACGCTCAACATTGGATGTATAAAGGGCAGTTAGTCTTATATGCAAATAACAGTTAGAGAGGAGGATGGTGTTAGGTTTATGTGCATGGGGAAAGCTCTCAAAGGGGCTATAGCGAAATCCGTTTTTTGCATACGATGTAGTCGAAGGGAAATGTATACAGTATGTGCACTTAGAGAAAGACATGCTCAAAAAAGGGTAATAAGGAAAAGTAAGTGATGGCATATGTACAGAAACCATTATAAATGCATACAAATAAAAGAAATCAGTGTTACATATACATAAAAAATGGTTATGTGGAAACGCTGTGTTACATACTCCTGAAGGCAAGGGAGAAAACACAGGAGTCTTAGAAACAGATTATCTTAATGAGTTGATTATTTCTGTGCATACCTTGTATTATGTGTGCAGTTTAAGTTATAATCTTTATTATAGCCTTATGCAATGTTCTCTCCATGATTTTTTTATTCTGTTCGGCATGTGTTTTACTCTTTACTGGTAGTCATATACGATTTACTCTTTGATATATTTTGTTCATTATGTGTTATAGTACATTGAGTCACATTTGAGGTACTATTTATATCGTTTATTTTGTTTAATATGAGTTTTAATCTCTATTGATAACCATATACGATGTACAGTTTATAATGATATTTATTCGGTATGGTCTATAATATTTACTGATAGCCATAAACAGGGTATTTTTTGTGCTGTTCAATCTATCTTTCTACGATTTATTTCATCCAGTTATAAGCAAAGTATTATTATACTGTTTAATCTATCTCCCTGCGGTTTATTTAACTCAGTCATACTCTTTCTATAGTGTAAGTATTCTCATTTGTCTTTCCTTTTTCTAGGCGACCGCCGTTTGGACTCGAAAGCAAAGCTCCTCACCATATACCAGGACAACCCCAATGCAGAATTCCTCGTCAAGTGCCACCACCACGGAGGGCAGACGTCTAGAAGAAATTCGTAGAGGAGAGGACATCTTGGTTAGACTTCCTCGACATTAGATTCTTCCGAGAAAAAGAAGGGAGAGGGAAGGAATTATATGAGTGGTTTTATTGTTTTTTTCCCTCCCTCTCTTTTGGAAGCTAGTAACTTGTCCAAATACTCAAGGATATTTTTTGGTGTGCATAAGATATCCTTAATCTGTGGTTTGGCGACGGACGCGGGGTTATGTTTTTCGTGTTTGTCAAGAAGAAAGAGGAGGTTATGTTTTCATCCTATATAATCATCTAGTTTAAGCCCAAGGCATTGTTTCAAAGATTGATACGTGTATGATAAGGGAGCGTAAGTCTTTAAAAAAAATGAATGACAAAACCTGGGTTATTCTGTAGTACGCATTTTCTTCGTGTTCACTTTCCTTTCATGGTATTTTCTTTGTAAATTCCTCGGATGGTCATAAAATACTAAATTCATGATCACCAATTTTATTCGTATGCTGATTAAGGTCAACAATGTTTGATCGACATGACCAAACAGTGCTTCAGAATGATTAAGAAAACCTATTAAGACTTTTAAATGTAAGTTAGAAGAGTGTGCAAGAGATAAGTAATGTACAGTGTTAAGTGTGGAGTTAAATGTGAGTCTTTGTGACTGTATGATATCTCAGGTAAGAGCGCGGACGGCTGAAACGTCACAGTCATTGTCTTGTAGAGAAAATGTTGGGTGCCTGAAACAGTTCATTACCTTTTAGACTGTACTTAAGTGGAATTAAGTAACATTGTCTTTAAGTCGTTGTAGAGGATATTAACCTGTATCAAATCAATAAGTACCCTTTTTATGCTTTAAGAATAGTATTTTCACAGAAGGATTCGCCTTAATTTCCCCGACTACTAGTCAGATTTCTATAATGTAAAATCACTGCGGTTTCTGCAGATGACTGTATATTAACACGAGGAAGAATTATACTCACTGGTAGTACTCTTACAAGTCTTGAATATGTGGGGGTGTATGTGCATTATGGTAAAGAGTGAATATGTGTATATAATAATATTGTCTGAATGATTTGTTGTACTTCTGGATGGAAGGACATTTTATTCTATGATTTGTTGATGTACAGTTTAAAGGTTTACAATTTTGCAGTTGGACGATATTCGTGGTTTGCTATATTTATGCTCAACAGTAAGAGAATTTTATTGTAGCTTGCTTTGCTACAAAATGAAGAATACTGTAGTATATGTATACCCAATGTATATACATATATAAATGGTACCGTTATCTGGCGTGGACCAATAATCACATTGGTTCTAGTTTGAAAAGACAACTGATTCTGTTTTGTCTGGAACAGCAGTTGATATATATTTTTTGTTTTAAATGCGTGTGTGGTGTTAGCGCCTCTTTGAAGAAAGCATGGAGATAATGTACGGGTGAATTGAACGCTACAGCAAAAAGTCATTCTTATTATGATAAGTCAGTCTTCTGTCTGTTATTGCCAGCATTTCCACATGCTTAAACAGTGTTCAGGTAATTACAGAATGCACATAAGATTGCAAAAAAATACATAATTCTGTTTACCCCCTTGTGTTCTTTGCAAGCCTGTCTTTAACTGGTCAGTATGATATAAGTTTTTTCTGTATTTTTCCCCCAATAATCTTGACATTTGGGTTAATGCGTGAACAGTAGTTGTTGCACTGTCATGATACCGTTACGTATACTCGTATGTCTGTATAAGTGTTTATCATAACGCTGAAGAATACTTACCTGCAACATTTATAAGACGTTATAAAGATTGTAAGCCAGGTACACTGTTAACAAATGAACAGAGACCCTATGAAGTGAACTTAGCGGATGTGTATATATATATTTTCACTTAAGTGGAGGTTTGCCTTCAGATTCTATCAACACACAAGATTCATGACGTATTTGCATATATTGTTTTGAATATATTACCTTTGAGGTTCTTTGCTCATGCAACAGAAGTTTGTGTTCAAGTACGAATTACATTTATATACGTGTTTTATGAGTGTTGATTTTCGTGTTTGCATATTCCTTGTGCTCAACAGATGATTCTTTAATGTGGTGTGCTTGTGTGTAAGTGTTTGTGCGTGTGTGTTTTTTTGGTAATTACTCTTTGTATAGCTTTTTATATTAGTATATCCTCCTCACATCCCTGTACAGATGAACAAGATTCGAAGTATCTAGTAAAACGATACCTGTCTTTGGCACTTCTGTAAGAAATGGTTCTCTCTTCTTATGTCTACTGTATATACACAAAACATTATACACATATTAAGTGAATAAATTATAAGGAAAGATATATCAATATATATGTTTATTTATTTCCATCCTGGGAACATATTTTTTGCATTTAACTTTCCTTGTTGGTTAGAATAATAAAAAAACATAAAAAGAAGAACAAATACCCAGCTTATTCCAAGGGCAAAAATATGTTAGTAAGGAGCTTAGAGCCATTTATTTGTGGGAAGAACTGAAACCTAAACAGTCTCTTACATATTCAAGGTTAAAGATTCTTTGAAAAGTATTGTCACGTGATCTCCTAACAGGATATGGCATGCTGAATCCCAGCATACAGTATTTAAATGATAAATTCCTTAAAAAATGTAGAAGATATTTAGATAAAGCTCCTTGCATAATGCCAACGATGGTGAGGTTAATTATAAATACTTCGCTGTTATATATTTTCTCTAAATGAAATTCGTCACCATACGGCGGCAAGCATTTTTGAATAATTATCTTACATAATACTTAGAAAAGAAAAAGAATGTGAAAAAATACTAAGATTAAACACTATTTATAGATAAGTGACACGTTGTAGGACCTTAATATATTATTATAATTTCATCAGCCATATAAATTATTTTGCATGTCTACAAGGAGGCTCATTACCCATGTGGTAGACAGAATTTCGGAGAAAATTGAGTATGTGAAAAGAAACATGGCTAATTTCTAATTTATAATGCGTGTTAGTAAGAGACCAAGATGCTCGTTGCAGTTAAAACTATAATTACAGT
>NC_091576.1:16915613-16938113 GCF_042767895.1 Penaeus vannamei
CCCCCTCTCTGTCTTTCTCTCTTAATTTTCTCTATTTCTTTCTCTCTCTCCTTCCCTTTTTGCCTCGATCCGTCGCTCTCTTGCCATCCCTCCTTCTCTTCCCTTCTCTCTCTCTCTCTTTTCCTCTTCCTCTCCCCCCCTCTCTCTCTTCCTTCTCCCTCCCTCTCTCATTTTCATTCTCTCATTTTCCTTACATTTACACTTGACAACCTTTTCCCCTCAACGAAACCATTTCACTGCTGTTATGGCATTGTTGATACCTGGCCTGAGGTGTTAGATAGTCCCCCCCCCCCCAAGCTCGCCTCATGTCTGGCAGTGCATTCAGCAGCCAATCAGCGTGTGTCACGAGCAATGACCTCGTTAGCCAAACTCGTTGGACTTTTGTACCTACAAAAGATAGCTTCTCCCCTGATCAAATGCATTCGTTGAGAGAGTATTTAGACTGCCTTACCGAGGACAAAGGTAAGAAATAAGATTGGGTACGTGATCTTAATGAGTATTTTGATTATTAGATCAGACTTAATGTTACATAATTCCTACTGTAAGGATTTTGTAGAAGCAGACGAGTTTCTAAATAAATTCAATTCAAGTATGCATGCACATGCATACTTCATACTGAAATTACAGAACATGACGATGGCTGAAATCTTTTAGGAATTATGAATTGTTTTCAATAAAGGATTTGAACTTTTGGACATTTATTTTTTTCCATATTCCTTTAATAAATTCCATAAACCTGCATTTATTCAGAAATATCTTGCCAAAAATCACGATAAGAGATGCCAATAAAATATTGCGTGACCTGGCAACCCTAGTTCAAGTCAGACAGACAGACCTTGGCTCTCGGTCTCTCTCTCTCTCTCTCTCTCTCCTTTCTTCGCGTCATTTCACTTGACCTAATAACACCTCTGGGTTGTGACTCAGATGCTTCGTACAGCCATGGAAGTTCACTTTTTTACGTCACCAGATGAGTAGCGGCATAATGTTTTTTTTCCATGTCTATCTATCCCAAGAAAATCTTATATTCGCAGGTGTAAAGATACAAATATGGGGCTAATAATGATGATAAAAGTAAGAACAGTAGAGAGTAATCTTGACAAGAATAACACCAATGAAAAAATAACATATAGATCTCAAAGAATAGCAAGTTTAGTTTTTGTCAGAAAGGGTCTTTACGTTATTATAAAAGATAGTTACTGTATAGATACGTCAAAAAGATTTTATTATTTCGATTGCATTTTCGAATCAATTCAGCGAAATACTCCTGGGGATTGTTTGCATAAACCTCGATGTTGAATCATAATGATAAAAATAACGGTAATAATTGTAATGGTAATAATTAATATGATAAGATACGGATAATGAAGACAATAGTGATGATTCGCAAGGGCATTAACAATACCATGGATAATCTTAATAATGTCATTACTCCCATGACAAGACATGGTTTACATCTCCGTCCTCTTATTCGCACAAATCATGCTTATAGAGTAATGTGAATGAAACCTGTTTTCTTCCGAGTGATAGTGTTAGAGAGCATTAAAAAGTTTATTGATTTACAGCTTTAGTATTTTAATGAGGATTTAGATTTTTTTTTTTACATATATACGGGTCACATTCCGATCAGTCAAGGAAAAAGTGTAGCATCGATATTATTTTGCTTTGTAAATCTAATAAAAAAGAAAGATACCAAACTACGAATTCAGCAGCCAGTAAACCCCTTAGCATGACCAGTAAACCCTACATCATCATGTACGGGACAAACTTTGATAAGCATTTCACAGGAAAACTACTCAAAGGCACAATCATCCTAACTCAGACTTCATTTACGAAAGCCAGCACACCACAGGCTATTTCTACTTTCCTGCTGCCGTTTTCTGCTGGCGATAATGTGAAAACACGATGTTTACGAGCAATTTATGGTTTTGTAAGCGATTTATGCCCATTCTTCAAGGATGATGCGTTGGGATGGTCAGCGGAATGGCCCTTCCAGTGGCTGTTCTCCTGAGCATTTTGCCTCCCCTCCGCATATTCATTGTTTTGCTAATTATGCGATAATGCGGCATATATCTAGCTTATGCAAGCCGTTATTTATTACTAATAATTCGCTCTGTTTGGTTTTATTTGTTTTCGCTTTGTTTATATTTGTTGAAAAATAATGGACACGCTATTAACCTCAACTTCGACCAGAATGAGTTTATCATTACCAATTCAACTTCTGTGAAATAGCATCTGTGTTATAAATTAAATTGACTACAATGATAAGGCTGATGTAATTATTTTCACGTCATAATGCTAAGAACGATGTCGAAAATAATGGTTCATTATTGAATGTGTTCGTATCTCTCACTCAGGTTCCTCAATGATATTGGCAAAGAAATACACTTCTTGCAAGTCTTAATATTTGTAATACTTTTTTCTTATATCTTCGATTTATTTTCTCCCAACGATTTTTCACATTTCGTTAAACTAATACTATTTTATCAATGAAATAATGATGGGATTTTTGTTTTCTTTTTCATTAATAATTATAATGCCATTCGGCATCTGCTAGTTGTTTGGATGTTCAGAACGATACACACACGAAATATCTATACTATTTAATAATTTACAAATAACAATGAAAAATATATACTATATCAACTCATTTCCAAAGAAACGAATATCACATTCTAATATAGAACATCTCTTGAGAACAAATAAGGAACATCGCTGGAACAAACACAGTACTCTATCACTTTCCAACATTAACATCTCTGGGACAAAGACACGAACATCACTTTCCAACATAAAACATCTTTCGAACAAACAAGAAAATAAATATCACATTCTAAAGTAAACCATATCTCTGGAAAAAAATAAACAAAGAAACAAAAGATAAATCACATCAATATGGAACATCGTCACATAATAAACAAAATTCCTAACAGGATTTGGCCGTCGGGTGAAACATCCTCAACGAAGTCACGTGGCCCTAACACATCCCTATGGCGCAGGGGAAGCCTTCACCTTCGCCTACACGCCTGCACCTGTCCGTATCATCTTAAGGGTGCTGCAGGTGATGTGGTTTCTCGTAGAGGACGTCGGCGAGGTGGCTGATGCGTGAGGTAGTTCTGTTTTGACGCGGGGAGGCGAGTCCAAGGCGTCTCAGCTTTGGAGGAGTATGAGGACGGGAGGAGGAGGAGGTAGGAGAGGAGGAGAGATCGTCGCCAAATTATTTCCACGTCAATTTCTCTCGCGATTGAATGCCTCGGACGCTCTCTCTCTCTCTCTCTCTCTCTCTCAGAGGTTTCATATTCCGTGCTCTCCGCCCCTCTCCGCTCGCCTCGCGTACAAGGGAGTCTCAATTCCTAAGCGGGACCCTAAGAGGACCCAAGAGGAGCTCCTAGGTCGAAAAAGCGTTGCCTCTTCTCTTCGTCTGCTCCATGTTCAGTTTGGCCAGCCTTTGTATGAGTCTCCGAGGCACGCCCGCAGCCAGAAAATCGAGGGTTGTGGGCGTCGTGATCGCGGGCGTGACGGAGGCGGGCATGGGCGTGCTGATAGTAGGGCAGTGGCTGGCGAAGGACTCCCAGGCAGCTTCCAGCAGAGGAGGGGCGTCTAGTCTGGCTCTATACAAAGACTGAGATCTTTCCCGCGAGCCGATGCTGCTCAGGCCGCCGTAGACGTAGAGACATCCGTTCTGTCGGGAAGAATGGCCTTCGTTAGTTTATTTTTTTTTTTTTTGTTCGTTTAGATTTTTTCTTTTCATTCGAAAGTGAAGAGAATGACGCGTGTATTACTTTATGTGTGTATTTCCTCATTTGACGAGAAGAGTGAAATAATTTTCATGTCAGGAAACAAGCGGGAATTTGTAAATTTACATCTAATGTTCCCACCAAAAACGAAAGGGAGGAAGGCTAAGGATGAAAAGAAGAGAAAGGAGAAGAGGATGATGATGATTAACAAGAAGATGCATAAAAAGAAGGAGGGGCATAATGATAATGACAATGATAATAATAAGAAAAGAAAAAGAGAAAAAAATACAAGAAGAAAACGGAAAAGATGAAGAAAAGATGAAAAAGGAAAAGAAGGAGAAGAGGAATAAAAATAATAAGAAGAAATGAAAAGATAAACAACCAGTAAAACAGGTAGCCCTTGCAAAATCCCCAATTAACAAAAAACAACACGACCGATGACACAACACGCAAAGGTCTTTATAGGAGACGAAAAAAGGCGAAACAAAAAGATTAAAACCTCTCCATAAACCTTTAAAGAAACATACGAAACGCGACATGAGTAAGCAGAGAAAAAAAAAGCGTCTTAGCAACCAACACACGAGCGCGCTTAGCGATGTAGCCAAGAGGAGAGAGACAGAAGGAAAACTGAGCCAAAAATCTGTTTCTGTGGTCCTGGATGGACAAAGGGGGGGGGGGAGGGGGAGAGGTAAGGGCGAAGGGGGGAAGGGGGGATGGCTAGGAGGAGGGGAGGAGAAGGAGGAGGAGGAAGAGGGGGGGGGGGAGGAGGAGGAGGAAGAGGGGGAGGAGCAGAAGGAGGAGGGGGATGATGATGAGGAGGGGTAGGAGGAGGAGGAGGGGAGGATGAGGAGGAGGAGGAGGAGGAGGAGGAGGAGGAGGAGGAGGAGGAGGAGGAGGGGGGGAGGAGGGGGATGTTTACGTAAGAAAGATGTATGGCTGGAATACTAAATGGATGTTGTATCTTTCACGTTTTCTTTCTTTCTCCTTTTTTCTGTTTTTTTTTATCTCTCTGTCTGTCTGTCCTTTCTCTCTCTCTCTCTCTCTCTCTCTCTCTCTCTCTCTCTCTCTCTCTCTCTCCGTATACACATATTTCATATCTAAATACCACTATGCTTAACAAACCAAGGCATTATTCATGGCAACAGTCCTGACTAGAAGGAACAATTACTATGTAAAATTATTCTAAGAAACACAAAAGAAAGGAAGAAAGAAAGAAACAATGGATAAAAAAAAACAATGACAGTTACAGTGATAATTAAGGTAATTTTTTTGCCGTTTGTGTTTACAATGTTCTGTGGCGAGGGAGGGGAGTGGAGAGAGGGAGGGGGAGGGGAGGGGGAGAGGAGGGAGGGAGGGAGGGAAGGGGGAGAGGAGAGAGGGAGGAGAGGAGAGGGGGTGTGATGGGGGATGAATAATGAAATTGGGGAGAAGTGGAGGAAGAGGAAGAGGACGAGGAAGAGAAACGGGGATATGAGGTGGAAGCAGAAGAGGAGAAGGGGGAAGAAAGAACAAGATGAGGAAGAAGGAAAAGAAGACGAGAAGGAGGAAGAGGGAAAAGAGTTGGAAGAGGAGGCAAGAAAGAGGGAGGGGCAAGTAGAAGGGGATGACAAAGAGAGGAGGAGGAAGAAGAAAAAGAGCGGAAGAAAGATGAGCCAAGTAGAGAAGAAGGAATAGCAGGAGGGAGAATAAGAGAGGCAGAGAGAGAAGTGACACGAAAAGGAAGAGACGAAAAGAGAAGAATTGAGAAGAGATATTTATATGGGAGAGGGCATTGGGTACAGTCTGATATGGGGGAGGAACGAGGAATAGGAGGGAGGGAGGGAGGGACAGGGAGAAAGAGAGAGGGACAGGGAGAGAGAGAGGGACAGGGAGAAAGAGAGAGGGAGAGAGAGAGGGACAGGGAGAGAGAGAGGGACAGGGAGAAAGAGAGAGGGACAGGGAGAGAGAGAGGGACAGGGAGAAAGAGAGAGACAGAAGGGGGAGAGAGAGAGACAGAAGGGGGAGAGAGAGAGAGAGAGAGAGAGAGAGAGAGAGAGAGAGAGAGAGAGAGAGAGAGAGAGAGAGAGAGAGAGAGAGAGAGAGAGAGAGAGAGAGAGAGAGAGTGAGAGAATAACAATATTTTCCTCCTTCTCACTCTTATTATAAACATCCCTCACTAAATCTATCTTTAGATCACGGTCTCAAAGTCTACTCTACTGACAGGAAAGGGACGCAACAAAATGAAAAGAATCGAAGTCGCACTGGTTGGACCGGCCGGATAACCTCAGGCGGGGTTGGGATGGGGTGGGGGGTGGGGGTGGGGCTGCTCAGGTCAAATATCATGAACTCTATTTCTTGTCTTGTTTCTCGTCTGTAGACTTTTTTTTTTGGATTTTGATGTGTGACTGTTTTCTTGTTTGTTTTGGGGATTTTTTGTTGTTGTTGTGGACTTTATTTATATTTTTTTCGTTCTCTCTCTCTTTTTCTGGAGTTATTCTTATGGTCATGAGTGATGGAATCCTGGACAACTGGATGTGTGTATGTGTGCGCATGTGAGAATGTTTTAGTAGTTGGAAAATACACAAACACGCACATACGCACACACACACACACACACACACTCACACACAAATAGAAAAAGAAAAAAAGAAGAAGAAAGAAGGAAAGAAAAAGAAAAAGAAGAAAAAAAGCAAACACACACACACCCAAACACAATACTTACGGGCGTGATTGCGGCGTCATGGAAGTAGAGTGGGCGGGGTAGAACGAGTGCAAGACGCGCCCACGACAGAGACAGCAAATCCAGCTTCCACACATCGTCAAAAACTTCTGTCCCGTCTGTCCCGCCCACGATGTACAGATCTGCAGAGAGGACGGGGTGGGTGAGTTGTTGTTACGGTTGTTATTGTTGTTATTATCATTTAATTGATATTGTTATTGTTCTTATTGATGTTGTTGTTATTTGATTAATAATACTATTGTTATTACTAATATGGTTATCATTATATATTACTGTTATTATTGATGTTGTTGTTATTATCTAATTAATATTACGGTTGGTATTACTGAAGTTGCTGTTATCATTATCTTATTAATATTACTATTGTCATTGTTATTATTAGTATCATTAGCATTGTTACAATTATTATTTTCATCATTATCAATATCATTATCATCTTCTTCATTATCAACGACATCATCATCATCACTTTTATCTTCATTATAATTATTTCTATCATCATCTTTGCATCAGTTATTCATTACAATATTATGAATATAATGAATCAATATAATGAACATATTATGACAGAAATAAACACCATGCGTTGTCAAGAGACACCAATATGACACATGTCAGGTGGCAGAGAGCACCAGAAAATTATTTATCTATTTGTTAATTCATGTATCAGCAAATCTATTTGTTTGGTTTATTTCTTAGTTCACAAAATTAAAGTGACCTTTGGCAACAAGATATCAACATGGATGATGTAGGATAATTCTCTATCTCTACCTCCGTCTCTTGGTCTGTCTCTCTTTCCATTTTTTTTCTGTCTATCTTTCTCTCTTTCCATCTTTTTTCTGCCTATCTGTCTTTCCTTCCCTCTCCCTCCCCCCACGAAAAATACGAATAAAAAATATGAAATAACTCCATAACCGCCTCACCTTTTCCTCTCTGTACGGCAGCATGGCACCGTCGTGGGCTGGGGTGGGCGTGGACGCGTGGGTCAGGCTGGGTTTTCTTGACAGCCCACTTTCCGGTACCGACGTCTAGCACAGGGACCTGGACAAGAAGGGGAAAACACCATTGCAATCACAGGCGCTTGAAAGTCCCTGAGAACAGGTAGTGGGTCTCGGGAGGGAAGTCCGGGAAATTTCTTGCGGAGAGAGGGAAATATTTTCCCAGAAGGAGGAGGAGGAGGAGGTGGAGGAGATGGTGAAGGAGGAAGTGGAGGAGGTGGTGGAGGTGGTGGAGGTGGAGGAGATGGTGAAGGAGGAAGTGGTGGAGGTGGTGGAGGTGGAGGAGGAGGAGGTGGAGGAGATGGTGAAGGAGGAAGTGGAGGAGGTGGTGGAGGTGGTGGAGGTGGAGGTGGAGGAGATGGTGAAGGAGGAAGTGGAGGAGGTGGTGGAGGTGGTGGAGGTGGAGGAGATGGTGAAGGAGGAAGTGGTGGAGGTGGTGGAGGTGGAGGAGGAGGAGGTGGAGGAGATGGTGAAGGAGGAAGTGGAGGAGGTGGTGGAGGTGGTGGAGGTGGAGGAGGAGGAGGTGGAGGAGATGGTGAAGGAGGAAGTGGAGGAGGTGGTGGAGGTGGTGGAGGTGGAGGTGGAGGAGATGGTGAAGGAGGAAGTGGAGGAGGTGGTGGAGGTGGTGGAGGTGGAGGAGATGGTGAAGGAGGAAGTGGTGGAGGTGGTGGAGGTGGAGGAGGAGGTGGAGGAGATGGTGAAGGAGGAAGTGGAGGAGGTGGTGGAGGTGGTGGAGGTGGAGGAGGAGGAGGTGGAGGAGATGGTGAAGGAGGAAGTGGAGGAGGTGGTGGAGGTGGAGGAGGAGGAGGAGGAGGAGGAGGAGGAGGCCGAGGAAGTGAGGAGGAGGGGGATATCTGTATGCTTGCATGTATGTATGTGTATGTATGTATACATATATAAATATACATACACATGTGTATGTGTATAAATGTATATATATATATATATATATATATATATATATATATATATATATATATATATATATACATATACATATAAATACATACACACACACACACATATATACATATATAATGTACCTACGCATGTATACGTATATATGCATGTGTATGTGTAAAGAAAGAAAGAGATGCGATAGATCCCCAGACAGAAAGAGAGAGACACAAGGCTTATAATTTCCACAGACAAGTAACGGTCATAAGTATAAGAAGTAATTCCCCATGACTCATCATTTTCTTCAACAGAGTAACACCTGAATCTTGAATAAGAGTAAATACTTTTATAAAATTTAATTTTGTTCGTTTCTTTGTTACTCTGTCGCAATTCTGGTTTCACGAATACGAACATGATAAATAAGCGATAAAAATGAGGTTGTAAGGAGTATGAAGGGAATTTCGACTTTATTTATGAATATCTGAAAGGTCATTTTCTTTTTATGTATAAAATGATGTTCCCGAATTAATTCAGTAACTAGATCGTTAATTAATAACCTAATTAAAAGATACTAAAAAAATGTTTCTAATTTTAATAATTCGCTCCTGTTCATCATGTGCAAAATTAAGTTCTCACATTAAAACCTGACAGATTTTTTTCTTAAAGTGAAGAAAAACTGACACCAGTCTCATTTCAGAAAAAGTAGCACATGAGCCTTAAAAAAGAAAGAAAGAAAGAAAATCCTTAAAGCTTATTTATCCTTTTACAGTCTTGTCTTGGCCGTGTAAAGACCCTCATCTTTGAACCGTATTCATGCTGACAAAGGTAGAAAGGCATGAGTGAGAATGAATATCTTGACAATGCAAGAGATGTGTCTGGCCGGTTTCGAATGTATCTTCGTCAGAAATGCATGGATTTCTGACGAAGATGCATTCGAAATACAAGAGATGTATTGAACCGGTTTCGAATATGTATTGTTCACAAATACATGACATAGTATATCTGACGAAGATATATTCGAAACCGGTTAAATACTGCTTATGTATTTTTAAGATCTTCACCATATATCTTCATCAGAAATACATAAATACTCTTGTATTATGAAGATATTATTTCTCAGCCATACCTTACTACAACTTCATATTTGCAAACGTGTCTTGAGAAACTTATGGAGATTTTGTATGTATGGATTTCGTGTTTTTTCTGGTTTTAACTTTAAGACGTACGTAGAAATACGTTCGAGATGCTCACATAAAAAAGTAAGAAAAAATACAAATACATTTGCACAAACACTTTATAAGTGAACGTCCACGAAAGAAATTCAAGGAAATCTTGTATGTCTAAACTTAATCTGTAATCCATCAAATGATTGATTTATTCCCCAATCTAAGCATTTACTTATCAACTTGTCCCTTTATTTCTTGTATGTCTGAACTTCATTTTTTTATCTTTAATCAATCAAATGTTAATTTATTCCCCAATCTAAGCATTTACTTATCAACTTGTCCCTTTATTTCTTGTATGTCCGAACATTTTTTTATCTTTAATCAATCAAATGTTAATTTATTCCCCAATCTAAGCATTTACTTATCAACTTGTCCCTTTATTTCTTGTATGTCTGAACTTCATTCTTTTATCTTTAATCAATCAAATGATTCATTTATTCCCCAATCTAAGCATTTACTTATCAACTTGTCCCTTTATTTCTTGTATGTCTGAACTTCATTCTTTTATCTTTAATCAATCAAATGATTCATTTATTCCCCAATCTAAGCATTTACTTATCAACTTGTCCCTATATTTCAGCAAACTCACCTCATCCAAGGGGAAGACGGTGGAGGCAGCGGCGCCCCCGGCCACCACGATGCGACCCTGAACCACGCCGATCTCCGCCCGGTATCTGCCCGACGGTTCCTCGCCCTGAGATGAAGACCGAACAGTGGTTAGGCAATAATTCTCTTTATGTCTATCTATTCATCAAATATCTTTTAAAACGAATTGAGACTTGTTCCGACTAAAAATAAATAAAAGAGAGGAGGAAAAGATACAAAGATACAAAGCATCTTCAAGAAAGAAAGAAAAAAAAGAAAAGAAAAAAACGATATGTGAACTAGACGCAATTCGGCACCTTGAAGAGGGCGTTCGTGGCGAGGCTGGACCACGTCCCCGTCGGGAGGTGGAGGGCGTGGGCGTGCAGGGAGAAGTGATAGCCCGACGTCCCTCCCACGGTGTACACATAATCCCCGACGCGACGAGAGGCCTGTCCGTAGAGCGCAGGGGGCGCCTCCCCCTGGCACTCCAGGACCCTCCACTCGCCCGTCCTCTTGTCGCAGGCGCTGACGTCGACGCCGATGCTGCTGCCGAAGGGGTAGCTCGTGCCGCCGAAGACGAGGAGCTCGTCCTTGGTCGAGACGAGGCAGTGCGACACGGTCTCCGCGGGCGTCGAGGAGGCGTCCGACAGCTGCTCCCACTCGCACGTCGACAGGTTCAGTCGCCAGGCCTGAGGGGGGGAGGGGGGGGGTTAGCGATTAGGTGGTATGGGGAAGAAGAGGGGGGGAGGGGAGGGGAGGAGGAAGGAGGAAGGGGACGAAGCAGGGAGATGGAAAGGAGGGGAGGACATGAGGAAGAAGGAGGGGAAGAGACGAAGTTGGGAGATGGAAAGGAGGGGAGGTGAGGAGGAAGAAGGAGGAAGGGGACGAAAGGGGGAGATGGAAAGGAGGGGAGGACAGGAGGAAGAAGGAGGGGAAGAGACGAAGTTGGGAGATGGAAAGGATGGGAGGTGAGGAGGAAGGAGGGAAGAGACGAAGGAGGGAGATGGAAAGGAGGGGAGGAGCGGAGGAAGGAGGCAAGAGACGAAGGAGGGAGATGGAAAGGAGGGGAGGAGCGGAGGAAGGAGGGCGGTGACGAAGGAGGGTGGAAGGGAAGTGGGGTGGAGGGGAAGGGTGCAGACGAGGAACAAAGAAGGGAGACGAAGGAGAAAGATGATATTAAGAGGAGAGAAAGAAAAAGAAGGGAGGAGAGGAAGGAGGATGATAGAAGCAGCAAGAAACAAGGGACGGTGATAGAGAAAAGGGAAAGAAGGAAAAGGGGAAGAGACAAAGAAAGAAGAGGGAATCGAGAGAAAAGGAAAGAATAACACAAAACATGATAAACAATTATCTCCCACTGAGATAAGCAATAAATAATAAACATAATAATAATAAACATAATAACATAATAACGACTACATAATAACTGCATAAATATAAATAATTATAATTGAAATGAAGGCAACAATGAGTTCATTAATAATGAATTTCAATCGAAATAAAAAGATGCATTGCGAACTGAAACCACGAAAAAGAAGAGGTAAAAGAAGAAGACGACGACGAAAAAGAAGAGGAAAAAGAAAAAAAAGAAAAAGAAGAAGAGGGAAAAGAAGAAGAAGACGAAGACGACGAAAAAGAGGAAAAAGATGAAGATAATGATGAAGACGAAGAAGACAAAGAAGAGGAAGAAGAAAAGAAAAAAAGTAGAAGAAAGAAAGAAAGAAAAGATATAAAAGCAACAACAGCAACATAAACCCATCTTAACCAGCCATGAGAAATGAGTAATCTACACGTACTCATATATTAATCAAAATCTAAAGAAGCGAACCGTGAGAGGTGAGCGAACGCAGAGATGAGTCAAGTGAACTTCCACAATGGCGCCCGTGATGTGTTTCTCTCACTCTGCATTACTTTGCTTTTTATTGCTGAAGAAGTCTAGGAGGGAAGAAGGGAGAGAAGGAAGGGGAGGAGGGGGAGAGGGAGGGAGGGGGAAAGGGGGAGGGAGGGAAAGGGGGAGAGAGAGAGAGAGGGAGAGGGAGAGAAAAAGAGAGAGGGAGACGTATGGTAAATGAAGTATATATTCTCTTTGCTATCTATATAATCTGAGTACACACACACACACATAAATTTCTATATTAACATATACGTCATCCATACCTAAATAGGGACTGAAATCCTACCCTGAAAACTGTGTACATTGTTTCCTTACATATCCCCCTTCACTGCCACTGTCCTTACTCCCCAGCCCCCCCCCCCCCTCCTCCAAAAGCACTTTATTTTTCTCTTGGTGTTTGTGATTTCTGCCTGACGAATGGCCACGAGAGAGAGCGTCGTGATGAAGCGGCGGCAAGATATATGATTCTGCGAAGATCACAAAGGAAAGTGGAGAGATCTTCTTTACTGAGATTTGCATATAACTTCTGACCCGAGGTTTCTCACGTCCCTGTCAATCAGCTTTTAATTTTCTTTAAAGCATGATCTCTATTGTGTATAAGACTGCAGCAAATGGCATGCGGTATCCCTAATGTTCTTAAAGGCTTGCCGATGTGAAACAGCTAACACAAGAAAAACAAATAAGTATTTGAATGTCGCTTTCTAAAATGAGCTAACGTAGATATCGTCCTTCATCTTGCACATTTAAGGAATTCGTCAAAACTTCTGACTGGCCTTTCTTACCAAATGCCCTTCAGTGCAAGTTTCTATCTAACCCCAAGCTGTTGACGCGCGCGAGAAAACAAGCGTCATCGAAAAGAAAAACAACAAGTAAAACAACTAAACAACCCGCTTAATAGAGACATTCCCAGTTGCTTTATTTGCCCACGATTCCTCTACATCATCTTCACTCTTCCTCGCTATTTTTTTCTTCGTGTGATGATAGCCTTCGGGTAGATATAAAGACATTATGGAAGGTACATGTTACTAGGGTGTGTCTGGGTGACCCTAAACACCGTAGATGTATCCAAAACCATCGGCCCTTATAGGTATTTTGCCCAGACTTTCCTCCTTCACTTGTCCGATTGTTTCAGCCCTTTGTCAAATTGTTTCGTTGTCTCCACCAAGAGAGACCGGGGATTTAACTCGCTAACGGAGTGATTCTGAAAAGACCAAGACGGTTCTCTCGGTTCTGGCGGCCGTGTCGGTGGTTCTCGGTTCTGGCTGGACTTAGGGAATTGCTTTTATGGGACTATTTGCTATTTCTATCCTCCTTTTCCTCCGCCAAACTATGTGAGACGAAAAGAACCACGATCCTGTTTTGGTCTCCTTATCGCTTCGTTCAGCATGGCCACTTTTTTTTTCTTTTTTTAGATCACCAGACGAAACCGTGCAATGTTCTAAAAGCAGGAATCAAAGTAACCAAACGACCGTTTAGCCAACGCGGAGAACGTAATTTACCTTCCTACGAGGACACTCAAAGCGGACAAAACCAAAGAACAAGAGAAGAACTAATAAAGAGAAGAAGATGAGAGGCAAATGAAAGGGGCGTTAAGTATAGCCTTTTGTTTTTACAAGCAATGGCCGCCAGAGGGAGAGAGTGTTGTTAGGTAAGCGTCAGGGTACGAAATGCATGATATTCGTTGTGTAAATTCCTACTCTTTAGTGAAACATGTATGTGTGTATCTATATAAAGACTGTGACATGTCTATTTTCATCTATATGATTTACGTAATGGTAACATCAAATAATAATAATGACTTTGTTGAATATAATGTTCGGGTTAGTTATCATAGCAAAAATAACAATGACAATCACTTAAAATGATAATATCATTGGAAAAGTAACTGATAATGGCAGTGAGAATGATAATGAGGGCAAACAATAACAATAGCAATAATAATAATGATGATACTACTACTACCACTAATAATAAAAATAATGAGAATAATGAGAATATAAGCAATAATAATAATGATAATAGTATTAATAATAATGAGAATATAAGTAATAATAATAATGATAATAGTATTAATAATAATGATAATAGTATTAATAATAATGATAATAATGAGAATATAAGTAATAATAATAATGATAATAGTATTAATGATAATGATAATAATGATCATAATGATAATGGTCTAATGATATAATTATAATGATAATAATATCAACAGATATACTATAATACTAGTTATTATCACTATCATTATCATTGTTATTACTATTGATATAGTAACAATAATAATGATGATTATGATGATAATAAATGGTAACAATAACAGTATTGATAATAATTATTATGAAAATAATGGCAATACGATTACTACGTCTAATACTATCGCTAATAATAATTGCAATAATAATAATAATAATAATAATAATAATAATAATAATAATAAACAATAATAATAATAATAAGAGTGAAAATGATATAAATGATAATAATATTACTGGTAATGATAGTACTGATAATAACATCAAGATCATAATGATGATGGTAAAAATTAATAATAATAATAAATAATAATAATAATAATAATAATAATAATAATAATAATAAAATAATAACAACAACAATAATAAAATAATGATAATGATAATAATAATAATAATAATAATAACAACAAAATCGACAACAATAATAATAATAATAAAGCAATAACAAAAATAACAACAAAATAATGATAATGATGATGACAATAATTGTGCTGATTACAGCAATACTAAAATGATAAAATAAAAACAATCATAATATTGATAACAGAAAAATAGTAATACTTAGTCATATCAAACACAGTAATAATAGTAGGAATAACAATGATAGCAGAAACAATAATGATAATAATAACAACAGTAGTAATAACGGCAATACAAACATAATTAAACCGAATAACTAGCACACCAAAGACAACGACAATAAAAAACAAGCAATAATAACATTAATACCAACAACGATTACAATACAGAAAATAACGATAGCGATAAGGGTCACTAACCCAAAACATCAATAACAGAAAACGGGTATATTGAGCAGGACAAAGAAAACGGGAAATCCAACCGACTCACGTCTTGCAGAGGGCCGTGGGCAGGGTGGTAGCCGCCCACGCAGAAGAGAAAAGAATCAGTGCAGGATATGCGATGACCACTTCGCCCTGTGGGTGTGCATCCTGAGGGAGAGAAGAAGGGAGAGAGGGAGGGTTAGGGACGAGTCAAAAGGGAGAGAGAGGGAGAAAGGGGAGGTAGGATGATATATATAATGATAAATAGTTTGGTTTATTCCATTTGTGACAATGGCTATTCTGTTTAGTGTGGCAAGCTGTCTGAGGAAGATAAACTTGTAGAAGGGAAAGTGGGACGGGGCGAGGAGAGAGGGAGGGAGGCGAGAGAAATGGGGAAGTAGAGAAAGAGGGAGGAGAGAGTGAGGGAGAAGGAAAGAGAGAGAGAGGGGGAGAAAGAAAGAGAGAGAGAGAGCGAGGGAGAGAGAGAGAGAGCGAGGGAGAGAGAGAGAGAGAGAGAGAGAGAGAGAGAGAGCGAGGGAGAGAGAGTGAGAGAGCGAGGGAGAGAGAGTGAGAGAGCGAGGGAGAGAGAGTGAGAGAGCGAGGGAGAGAGAGTGAGAGAGCGAGGGAGAGAGAGTGAGAGAGCGAGGGAGAGAGAGTGAGAGAGCGAGGGAGAGAGAGTGAGAGAGCGAGAAGGGGAGAGAGAGAGAGAGAGAGAGAGAGAGAGAGAGAGAGAGAGAGAGAGAGAGAGAGAGAGAGAATGAGGGAGGGAAGAGGGGGAGAAGGATAGTAAAAAGGAGAT
Source organism: Penaeus vannamei (assembly GCF_042767895.1). Lineage (NCBI taxonomy): Eukaryota > Metazoa > Arthropoda > Malacostraca > Decapoda > Penaeidae > Penaeus > Penaeus vannamei. Next base: position 16,931,506 of record NC_091576.1, read on the forward strand.
TGAGAAGAAGGGGATAAGAGGGAGGGAGAGGGAGACGAGAAGAGAAAGGGAGAAGAGGTGAGAGAGAGGAGAACAAAATAAAATATAGAGAACAAGACAGAGAGGGAGGAGGGAGAAAGAAAATGAATTAGGTAGATAAACAGGTACACTTGTAAACAGATATAAATACTGATAACGATAATATTAATAAGAAAGAACAACAACAATAACAATTATAATGATAATCATGAAGATCGTTATAATGATAATACTAACAATTGTAATAATAACAATAATGACAATAACAACTACAGTAATAACAATAATAATAATAATAATAATAATAATAATAATAATAATAACAGTAGTGACAAAAATGATGATGATGATTGATGATGATGTTAATTATAAGCTCAATAATAATTATACAGTACGATTATCATATACTGTTATCAGAATAATAAAGATAAAAATAACAGATACAGTAATAATAACAAGAATGATAAAAATTTAAATAACAATAACAACTCTGCCAATAATAATGATATTGTAATAAATACTGATACGTATACTAATACTAGAAAATACAATACTGTTAATAATAATGGCTGCAAAAATCATAATGATAACAAAAAAATAATGACAATCATGATGACAAGGATTATAATAATAACAACTTTAATAATAACAAGAATAACAATGATGTTGATGATAAAAACAGCAATAATGATAATAATAATGGTGATGATGATAAAAATAATGCCACCAATAATAATAATGATGATAATGATAATAACAATATTGAAAATCAGTATTATTTTCAGCCTTACCTTCTCCTGTCCAAGTCTGAATTTCTTCCATAAGATTATCTTGGAAATCCATGTTAGTGTTAACAACGAAGACTAATTATGAAAAAGAACTAAACTAAATAAAGGTGTTGTCTTAATCCCTTTCTACTTTGACTTCAGGGTTTTGACTGGTACACTACCGAGCTGGACATCGTCTATATACCTGCCAGTCGGGTCAGGTGCCAGTTCGCGTTTCGAAAAAAAGAAGCGGGATGTCAGCTTGGGATTTTTGTTTCTAGCGTGATTTCTGTACAGGATTCGTTCACTTCTCTTTCGATTTTTGATTTTTCCGATGATATGAAATGAAAATGGTAATAGGGATAGAGATGATAATGACTGATCATCGTAATTGTGATAGTAATATACTATTATCACAATAGCAATAACACAAAATATGAGAATGTATAGTGATTAAAAGAGTATTAAGAATTAACATTGATACCACTGCAAAAGTGACGAAAACCAGTGTTAATGTTGATAATAAGATTTATAATAATAATAGTATATTAATTGATAAAAAAATGATGGTGATTTTGATGATCGTGATGATGACAATGATGATAATGATGGTGATGATGATAATGATGGTGATTGTGATGATAATGATGGTGATGACGATGACAATGATAATGATGGTGATGATGACGATGATGCTGATGATAACAATAATTATGATGATAATGGAGATTAAGAGGAAGAGGATGAGCATGAGCAAAGATAACGAAAATAATAACAGTAATAAAATGAAAATCATTAACGAATTCTAAAATTCCAATGGGAATAGCAGTGAGAATAACAATGATAAAAATGGTGTTAGGAAAAATTACAGTAATAATGATGATAATTTTCTAATCAGATTTTTTTATCCTAAAATATATATATATTCAAATATTTGCGATTCCTTGTGTTTGGAAAAGCTAACTATACAACAAAAAATATATTGATAATTACCGTGATAGACTGATAATATTAATGATAATATGAACAGCAATACAGTTATTAAATACACACTGAACTACATACGCACGTAAATTATACTGTACATCTACGAGACATTTCAAAAATTCAGCTCTGAGCATACAATTTGCATACTAAGCAGATTTGTGTTTTATAACAATTTTGTGCCGATTTTCCTCCTTCGGGTCGAGTGTTTTTGCTACAGAAGTCTACGGGATTCGCGCGCCCACTTTCGACCACTCGCGTATGGATAAACGCACGATCAAATTGATATTGGAATATGCGTAGTATTAAGCCTAGGCTGAATGAGCTAGAGGTTTATATTCGCAAATATAATATTGATGTGTGTTAAGAAGTGGAACAAAGCTAAGACAATCTTTTAAAAGAATGATATTATTTATGGTTATATGTTTTGTATGTGAACCTAAATTCCGTAATATTAGTGGATATAACAGCATTAAGTACAGATTACATAACAAAGGACTACTCACATATGGATAAACGCACAATTAAATTCATATCATGGAATATGCGTAGTATTAAGCCTAGGCTGAGTGATCTAGAGTTTTATATTCGTAAATATAATATGATGTGATTAGCGTGCAAAAGAACCTTTCGCTGGTGCTGCGAAGATGAGAGTAGCACCTTCAATTAAGGGATATCATTCATAGGTGAATAAAGCCATGACTGGACTGTTGACATATGTGAAGGTAACACTGCCACATATATTAGTAAACAAATCCGAGAACACTGATGTTCAATTTCATCATTTCAAAATTCAGACTGCCTCTGGGTATTTTTCACTATATAATATATATGCCAGATCGTCAAAATTTCTGTCTAGTTTCTACCCAATTTTCACAACCAAGGCACGTTATGCACGGGCGACCTTAATGCAAGGCACCCACACTTTAGAGACAGGCAATCTTATTGTAATGGGGAAGAATTCAAACATTTCGTTAATAGTAGATCACTGACAGTATATAACACAGAAATAGAAACTCATTTGGGAGGTGGCAGGTTAGATTACGTATTTGGCAAAAATCTAGTTCATGGTAACGCCTGTACTTCACTGGTACGAGTTATTTAGTGACCACTTTGCAATCCGAACTGACTATACTGTTAACAGCAACTCAGCCCCTAAAACACCTAGGCTTATAATAATTATCCAATCGGGCCTGGAGCATCACTTCAAGGCACGTGTCTTTGATTGGTACAACACATATGAAATAACAACAGTTGAAAGTTTCTCTCGGGATCCAATCGAAGTTGTCACTGACTACTACAACACGGGTCTGTTCACGAACTCTCGAAGAAAGAGCCCCCAAGACCCCCATGGGTGGATAAATGACCTATTTCTAGCCGAGGAACATAGACGAATTCAGGAGCTTGCCAATTGCTTTGAAGGTAACAAGACATCAGAAAATCTTATGCAATTTCTTAAAGCCAATATAGAATTCAGAGAACTAAAAACAGATTCATAGTAAACACTGGGAACAATTCTTGCAAAGTGTCAATAGTCAAACTTATATAGCTGATGTATGGACAAAGATTAATAGGCTGACAGGTAAAGCTCCCACAACACCGCAGTTTGACAGCCCATAAGAACAGGCTAATATGCTGCTGGAGTAGTGGGTACTTAGTCCCATGCTATTTAACATCCTCATGCATAGATTACTAGGCGATCTACCACTTGAGGGCAATAACTCCATTATTTGCTATGCCGATATTTGCATTAAATCCTCATCCGAGGAGAGAATGTAATAGATTCTTGATGTACTTTCAGCAAGGGCTACAGTGTGGCTTGATCATATCGGCTGAAAAAAAACAAGGCACTTAACCCTAAGGCAATCCCTCTGCCAAGGTTTCACATCAATGACGTTGAGCTAGATCTTTGTCACCAATACAAGTACTTCGGGGTGATTGTTAATGATACAGAGTTCATACAAAACCTGAAGAAAAGGCTGCGGGAGCGGCTGAAGCCACTGAGGACCCTTGTCGGCAAAGACTATGACATTAATGTCAATATTGCTACTCTTTTACCTGTTATACATACAGTCGGTAGATTATCATGCATTGCACCTAGTATTTAGAAATTGTACAAAATGAGGCCACGAGGATTATTCTCGGTGCCCCTAAAACAACGAGGATTGTGAAGATGAGAACAGAATTTAATTTGCCGTCTGTCTAGGAAAGAATATTATACATAAACACCACATTTAGCGTCAAAGCAATAAGAGAACCCCTCTATTGTACAGAGTTCCAAAGACAACTAAAACATAGAATAGTGGAGCTAACTTTGAATGGCAACATCGATTCAAACTCAAATCCATGGTACAAGTCACATGTAAGCACTTGTTTCAGCTGAACATATCCATAACTAAGACCCTACATAGACGTTCTGCTCCACCGTGGAAAATGTCTGACCTAAGTGTATTTTATACGACTGCCCCCAAAAAAAGACAGTGTCTCCCCTGCTGTACTTAGGCAGTATGCTTTGGCAATTATCAATGAGCATGTTCAAACTATGCCCAATGCGTATGAATGCTACAAATGGATCCTTGCAGTCTGGGAGTAGAGCAGGATGCGCTTTTGTGGTTTATAAAAACAATATTTTGCAGCACCAGGATTGTAGGAGGGTTCATGACTGGGCTAGCACTACGCAAACTGAGTTGGCAGGAATGCTCATAGCCACCGAATTTCTATCAAATCACGGCTCAGGGGTAATTTTCTGCGACTCACAGTACTCTCCAGGCTTTGAACACACTAGACAAGGGATAAATGTATATCGTGCAAAAGAACGAGGCCATGGTATACGTTTTGTGTGGATAACATCGCATGTTGGAATCCCCAGGCATGATCATTCTGGTCGCCTAGCAAAATGAGCGTGGATATAGATCTTGGAGCACCTCTTGCTAGGATTTCACACAATTAAAACTTTCTTCACAGAGGACTTGCCTGAGTTGAGTAATTCTCAACGGCCTGAAAACTGTAGCATAAAACACTATGGTTTATATAAAACAAGAACAAGACAGTGTGATATTGTGACAGCAAGAATCAGGTTTTGATATAGATTGTATTGTAAATTATGTAATGAAGAATATAAGCGAACACCTGTACATTATATCTCAGAGTGTCATATAATACAGCCTTTCAGACCACATAGTATGAGGTATGGGGAACTATGTAACTACTTCATATCATCTAATGAGTCTTCTATTTACGAAGGAATATTATACATTAGTACCACATTTGGCGTTAAATCAATTATACACAGTTTCAAGGGCTACTATAAAATAAGATAATGCAGTCAATTTCGAATGGCAACATCGATTCATACTCGAATTCAGGGCTGCAAATAACATGTAAACACGAATCCCAGCCGAATAGAACCATAAGTAAAACCCTAAATGGACGTTCTGGTTCACCACGGAAAATGTAGCATCCAAGTTCATTTTATGTGACTACCCCCCAAAAGACACTGTACCCCCCCTTGCTATACTTAAGATGTACACAATAGCAGTTATCAATGATGATCTTGAAACTGTTTATTGTAAGTGAATGCTTCTACGCTGACGGATCCTCGAAGTTTGGGTGCAGAGCAGGATACCCTTTCCTTGTGTATATAAATATTTTACAGCACTAGGATTACTAGAACGTTCATGACTAGGCTGGCACTCCGCAAACTAAAATGGCAGGAAAACTCGTAGCCGCCGAATTTCTACTGAATCAAGGCCATAGGTCATTTTCTGTGGCTCACAGAGTGCTCTCCAGGCTCTGGCCACTAGACAAAGGCGCAGGAAATATTGCAAACGTCATCAGAACAAACGTGCATCATGCAAAAGACCGATGTTATGATATACGTTTTATGTGCATACCATCGCATGTTGGAATCCCCAGTCATGATCATTCTGGTCGCCGCGCAAGATCATCATGTGACGAGCAGAGTGAGGTTATATAGTAGATTCTTGAGTACCTCTTGCTAGGATTTCACACTTCATGAAACATGTCTTCAAAGAGGACTTGGCGGAGCTGGCTAGTTCTCAGCGGCCTGGAAGCTGTAGCATGCAGCACTTTGACCAGTTCACTCAACATGTATCCATCTATGGCTTATATAAAACAAATACAAGGCAGTTTGGTGTTGTGGCCGCAAGAATAAAGCTTGAATATGGCAGTTTGTAATATCGAAGAAATTAAGTGTGCACTCTGCAATGAAGAATATAAGCGAACACTTGTACATTATATGTCATGTTTCATAGGCTCTCAGACCACCAAACACGAGGTACGCAAAAGTACAGTTGCATATCATCTGATGCCTTAGAAGATATCCTTGTTTTGTATAATCAATTTGGAATGTAAGATAACAATGCCGTCCAGATAAAGGACGTTTATAATTATAATTTCTTTAACTGATATGATACTGATCATAATAATGTTGTAGCCAAAATGTTCAATGTAATACTAAAATCATGCAACAAAGCTTGATCGCGCCCGTGTGGTTAGCTAGGATGGTTTAATATAGGATTCAACTAAATTAATTGCTGAACGCAAGTTCATGTGGCGAGAACCGGTGAGAGCATGCGTATATATATATATATATATATATATATATATATATATATATATATATATATATATATATATATATATATATATATATATATATATATATATATATATATATATATATATATATATGTGTGTGTGTGTGTGTGTGTGTGTGTGTGTGTATACATACGGCATCCGTTCATTCTGTAACAAACATCTGACGTAAGCGTCTGCAGCCGCTGACTCGCCTGCTTCAGAAAACCTGCCAGTCATCAC
>NC_091576.1:16943113-16953113 GCF_042767895.1 Penaeus vannamei
TAAAATTCGCAACTCGTACTGGCCTTATTGTTGTTGCCAAAGACTATATAAGAAAGAGAGGAAAGCACTTATTACACCAGTTAAAAAAAAAAAAAAAAGTGAGGCCTAAAACTTGTTCACATAGTAGACTATCCACCAGCCGTTGGGGCTCAGAGACTTTTGCCAGACTATATACGTATATAATCTTATATAGTGTATATAGTCTATATCTAAAGTGGATCTTGAACGTACATAATAGATTATATACGTATACATAGTCTTTGCTTTTGCCATGCTTTCCTATCTGTCGTATATATATTTTTTGGTTGTTGTTCCTCTTCCAGTCGTTCTACATTCTGCCACCTGGGGCGCTCGGATCACAAGGATCGTTCATATACACCGATTCGGTGTGACGTCACGAGTCGGAGTCGCCATTCCACTTGATGAAAAACCCATCGCTCGCAGATACATCGCTATCAACGTGAAGGAAAATGTCGTATGAATACTTTGATTCTTCAAAAACCGAAGTGAAAAGGTGATATGAAGCAAAACTAGAAGCTGTGTAGCTAAAAGAGTACTCATACCGAAATCTGGATCGACGATCCTTCGAAATGACCTAAAATTGAATATTCTGACATCTACGACTTCTATCAATAAAGCAGATGATAATAATAATTATATAATAACATAATTTGCTACAGTAATGTATGGTGTTTAGCTATATAGAATATTTTTCTGTGAAATCAGTGCCATTTCCTAATATCACTTTCCTTCCCATTTACTAGGTGTTTATACAAAGGAGACAATGAAGTCACGTATAGGCCTAAAAGCGCACATCGCATTTTTCTCTCTCCTCAATAATTTGACCTCAAGAAATAAGCCCTCTTCAGTTGTTTCTTCTGTTGGACCATATGACATTTCTGACACAGAGGCAACAGACAACTGTATACCTGCTTTGTTTTCATTTAATGGACAGTGCTTGAAGGCACTTGGGATAAACTCTGGGTGAAGTGGATCCGGGGATGGTTTGTCTGTAAATATACATTATGATAAATCAATTTACTACAAAAAAGGAATAAAATGAAAATAGAATTGCTTTTGTGCTTTTTAAAATATATGTCTACTGCCAAAACATAATGTCGACAATGTTGATCTTGTTTGGCCTTGATAGGTAGTGTAGATAGACACGAGTTTGAAAGTAATCTGTCTCTGGAATTTGAAAAGGTGTAATGTATTAATGAGTAGATCAATAATATGTTCTGAGATGTAAACATTTTCCACCAGTTGCCCAAGCACTCCCATCAGCGTTCATGCATTCCATGGCCTGCAACAGGAACAACGAAGGGAAGGACAAGAAAAAATACACGAATATGCCGAAGGCCTTTTCACTATACCCTGGCGAAGCAATAGTGAAAAGGCCTTCGGCATATTCGTGTGTTTTCTTGCCCTTCCCTTCGTTGTTTCTGTTGCAATTCCACATTTCATGGCCTGTAGGCCTACCCATCGCTTCCATTATTCAGGTTTCTTTTCGCGATCTGGGAATATATAAAAGGTTAAACTTTTCTTTTCCATCATGTGATTCGAACAACTAACGACAACACAGTTCCTTAGCATTTTCACGCAAAAAAACGAAATTCTCAGAAAAATTCAGCGACTTTTTAAGCAAAGCGCAGTGATTTTTCGAACGAACGAGGGTTTGTTTTCACCAAGTGCTCGTTGCTAGGGGCGGTTGCTAGGCGTTACCGAATCGGTCTATATGATGATGTGTATATAAAATACTGTATATAATCACGTAATCATCTTAACATATCATTGGTATTCATAATATGGGACTGAAGTGTACTCTTATCCTAACAACCTCGTACTGCATATTGTTTATTTCAATACATACTTGAAATTTGATGTAATAATAGTTGTTTGTTTGTGTATGTGTGTGTGTGTGTGAATAAACAGACGTTAAGAAGAATGCCATTCACCCTTTTTCTGCGATTCTTGCTGGAGCATCAGGTTGCATCCATTCCGCCATCCCGCTTTTGTAATTTAAGTATTGTATATATTTACCTCCGCCAAGGAGGTTATGTTTTTGGTAGCGTTGCTTAGTTAGTTTGTTCGTTTGTTAACAGAATAACTCAAAACGTTATTAATGGATTTTTTTTTTTTTACCAGGGATGTGTCTTAGCCAAAATAGATGTCATTAGATTTTGGTGGTTATCCGGATCATGATACGGATTCAGGATTTTTTAAAATGAGATACCCCTATTGCAAATGCAACTCAAAAAGTTTTGTACAGATTTTTATGAAAGTTTTACCTGAGGTTTGTGTTGGCTTAACTTACGCACCCGTCGGTCAGAACCTCAAAGTTCGACACGTATTCGACGCCTAATCTTGACCCAATGTTATTGCTTCACAGATATATTCTGATCTATCTTAAACGAAAAGGAAACAAAGAAAATCGAATCTTGAACGGATACTTTGGTTCTGAAAGTGAATAGGCTTCGAATATTGTTCAAACCGGTAATAATCCATAAACAAGAGATAAAAGCCCCATGCACGAATTTTCCCGTGAGGAAGTCAGACACTCGCCACCCGGCTGACGATCGAGTTGATCAGCAGGCCAGCATGCTGTCCAGTACGACTTGTGGTGTTATGATATACCGATGTAATGATTCACAAGATATTTTTATAGGGAGGCACAAGGTAGCTGTCAACACCAATATTATTTGAAATATTCTTATTTTAGACATAACCATAATTAGTTCTGACATCTCATGTTTTACAATATTTTTGCTGTTGGGAAACGATGGAAAATAATAATACATCATTCGTTAGATTATACAAGGTGTCCCTATAATGGAGATTCTACTGTAATGTAATTTCCTGAGAGTGATAGCCCGCTGCTCCTGAGTGAAGGGTCCAATCCCTGATTCAGTCAAAAGCTGGAAAATCTTCCTTTGAATTCCAATCATGGATCCCATATTTCCCCTTTTTGGAAACGGCTTTGTGACCATGAGGATCCCTAGTCCTTTTTATTTCTGACAGCAGGTTACTTCTGTATTAGGATCTTGTAAGACCCTCGACTCTCTTAAAGATTGTGGCTTCTCAGTCTTGATACTCCTGGGTCACGCAAAACCAGCCCTAGCCTACCGTGCTGTGGCTCTGGAGAAAAAAATCTCTTAATTGGGGGTCAAAATCTCATGTAAAGTGATGACTCCTCACTTAACGTATTCCCACCATGTATGAACCTAAACTGGATCTTGTAAGCACAGGGCAAGCATGAATGGAGGATGAATCTTCTCCCAATTTTTTTCAACATAAAGTGAATATAGGTGAATGCTTGAGGAGGGGGGGGGTGTTCTGATTGACGGGAACATTATATGCCATTGACTTTTAGTGGTCATCAGGAATTTTCTAGATGATTGTATAAGTACCCCTATTACCTGTACGGGTCACGTGTACTTCAGAAAGAGGTGATTTTAATGTAATTCTTCAAAAATATCTATACTGCATTAATGACACTTACCTTGGCGGAGATATGCAGTCTCTTGGTGCTTCTAGTTTTAATTGTTATCGTGCCTAAATTTTGTATGTGAGTTGTAAGCCTGCATAGAAACTTACTAAGATAGTGGAGGGGATACTCTGTTACTTCATTCTTTCGAGATGTATTTTTTCGTCTCAAAAACGTGTTAAAGTAAAAAAATACAGAATAAATGAATGTTTCAGGAAGTCCATTCGCTGCAAGACCTTAGCTTATGTTTTTCTATCAAAATCTGGTCTTTTGCAACACTGTAAGAACTATCAAAGCCTATATTCTTAAGAGCACCAGTGAACTTTGGACTACCTGTGATAGATAAATAAATATGTAAATAGATAGACATAGATAGATATTAATGGAATATCTTGATGTCCCAGGAAAAAACAAATTTCCTAAATGAATATATAAAGATAAATATTTGCACATACAATTAATTTAACCTTATGATTACACAGGATACATCTCCTAGTCAATATAGACTGTAATGCTGTTATATATTTTTCATATTCCGTTTAATTTGAAATGCTTCGAGTAATCACCATCATTCATACCAAACCAGTCATCAGAAATGGATAAATTTTGTTTTTCAGTTGATCCTTAACATTCAGTCTGGAGGAGGACCATGATATATATATATATATATATATATATATATATATATATATATATATATATATATATATATATATATAGAGAGAGAGAGAGAGAGAGAGAGAGAGAGAGAGAGAGAGAGAGAGAGAGAGAGAGAGAGAGAGAGAGAGAGAGAGAGATAAGCTCATTATTTAACTGGTTTCGGCCATTAGTCCACTGTATGAAATATAAGTACAACTCTCTTTCCTTGTTTGTTTGTCTGTCTCTTTCTTTCTCTCCCTCTCCCTTCTTTCCTCCCTCCCTCCCTCCCACCCCTCTCTCTCTCTCTCTCTGTTTCTCTCTGTCTCCTAATTTGATAAGTTTGAGGCTAATTAAGACTTTTTGCGACCTGTAAGTGCATTCAGACACAAGCGTGATGAGGATGATATGAATGCACTAAGACATCCTACAGGAACTATTTCCAAGCCTTACCACCCCGTACCCTGACGAATACTAAACAAGAAAACAGATAAAAAAGGGGGAATATTGCATTAAGCCCGGGTGGCATGGCAAGCCTCGCCCGGCCATGAAATCTCCACAGTGAATTATGACGTCATTGACTTTGAGACGATCCTCCCGAGCGGGTCTCGAAGATTTTCCTGCAGTCTGCTTCGCTCTCGCCGTCAGTGAACACCGACGGAAAGCACGTCGCACGCTCTGGCTCCGGGTGTTTAGTATAGAATATCTGTGATTAGATCTTCATTTATTATATCACTGAGTACTGAGAGAAGTTGATAATATACTTAAATTTCTAACCTGAAGGTCTGTGCACTTAGGCTTTCCGGCGCAGTGCTTCGTGTCGCGCCATGCTTTTATCTGGCTGGGCTTCGGAAGGGCGCTCCTTCTGCCCGGAACGACATGGTCTCGCGCCTCCGACTTCGTGCAGGGAGAGCGACTGACTCCCTTTCCTCTCGCAGGTCGCGACGATGAGACTGTCTTCCCTGGCGTGGCTGGCGTGCGCGGTCGTGGTGCTGTGCGCTTGCGTCGTCGCTGGTTCCAGCAGATGGCACCAATATCCGTGCAGTTAGTGGATGATTGCGTTTGCTCTCTCTCTCTCTCTCTCTCTCTCTCTCTCTCTCTCTCTCTCTCTCTCTCTCTCTTTCTTTCTCTCTCTCTGTATGTTTGTGTGTGTGTGTGGAGAGAGAGAGAGAGAGGGAGATTGGTATATATATTTTTTGATATGCAAAGAGACATAGTTAAGTAAACATATGTATTTGCACACACGCGTAAATGTCTATGTATTTATATCTAATGTACCACATTTTCCATTCAAAGGTTACCGTACTGGATATGCTTCTGGAGGACGTGATGCCTTATACCCGTCTGTGGTAAGACTTGGCTTGTGTTTCCGTCACTGAGGAAAGTAGTGAGTGAATCCGCAATGCAAGAAGTAATGCGTGTATATCATATACTTTTTGTCTCCTTGTAAAAGTTGATTTGCGGGTCGCTGCAGATGAATGTAATTTTACGAAGGAAATGTAAGCTTTAGTGAATAGACTAGTGAATTGAATGGTTTTGAGAATTTATGAATCTATTAACTTTGCAATTTGTTGATTATCATTTTCATTATCGTTACTATTATTATTGTTATTGTTATTACAATCAACATCACTATCACCATTATTGTCTATATTATTATAATCATTATTGTTATTAATTTTCTTATCATTGTTATTATTATTATTATCAGTATTTTTATCATTGGCATTATTTTTGCCATTATTCTTATTATTTTATCTTATCATGATCATCATTATTGTTACTACCAAGGTACATATAACCAGGTTGCTGCGCTTGAAAATGACTTTTTCCCAAAAAAATTCCAACGGGTTAATGGTAACGAACTCTGTTATCACAAATAAAAGCGAGCAATCTTGGCATTACTTCTGCTAAGTATAGACAGTGCCGAGGCGCACTCTGATTGGCTAAGTGTGGTGACAGTAGCATTATTAGCTCCACCCAATTTTTTGAACCTAACAATTTGTAAGATATTTTAGTGTTATTTCAATGTATTTTCTTTAAGAATGGTTCAGCAATAACAATGTGGAAAAGAGATCGAAAACAGAACCAAGAAGAAAAAAAAGAAATAAAGACACTGAATATTTGCAACGAATAAATGTGATTAGGTGGGGCTTAGAAGTTGCAAACTAGGGTTTTCATGAAGATACAGTGGTTATACATGTGTAAAGATACATCTTTATACTATTATCATAATCAATATGAGCTTTAACAGCCGCAGAAAGTTTGTCTTTTATCTGTATATTTATTTAAATAACATTTCCAAGAAAGTGATTTAAGTTTTTGAACACAAAACCTTCATTCTCGTTTGTGTGTGTGTGTGTGTTATTTTCCCATGCACTGAAGAAAACTGAAATTGAGCTTTTACGACGAGTAATATCTTCTACGCCGCTTTTGCGACAGCCCTGTACACGCTCACACACATACACACAAATATATTATATATATATATATATATATATATATATATATATATATATATATATATTTATATACATACAGAAATATTATGTATATATATATGTATATATGTATATATATATATATATATATATATATATATATATATATATATATATACATAAATAAATACAGAAATATATACAGCTAATGAAAGTAACCCCGCCTCCTCTTCCAGGGCGCCCTATTCAAGAGCGCTTCACCTGGCCAAGCAAGCCCGCGCATCGTCTTCGGACCCCCGATCAACCGCCGCTGTCGCGAGTGGTCCAGATGGTCCTTTTACCACTGATCCGATTCAACGTTTTACGAATAAGAGGCTGTCAACTCCATCATTTTTGTGACGGACACTGATCTAGGAGAAAAAAAAGGATAATAATGATAAGAAGAAAATAGAGAAAAAGAAAATGGATCGAGCTACTATTGTTTCATTTCTGAAGCCAACAAAAATTATGGCGGCCATCTTGGGAGTGACCACCTTGCAGTGGGATTATAGTTTGTAAAGTAGACTTTGATGAGAGTAGAAATTTTACATTTTATGATCATGTATGGTATAGGCAGGGTGATTTGGTACCTTTGGTAATGTTTAGGGAAGGGGCCTGGGATATGATGAAGAAAAGATCGAAAAATATGCTGGGAAAATGTTTTATTTCGGCAACTTTGGAAGCGAATTTAGGAAATACAAAGAAGTCAGAACAATTTTTGTCTAACCTAACACCTGCGCATCGCCCATAATGTACGCACCGCAACCTAAATGATTCCTCTTCAATTTGTATGGATGCTAGATAGATGTTCCAATGTAACGACCAATTATGCAGTCATTTAGCAACGTTATATGGAGGTGACCACTGCAGTTACAGAGGTGCAGTGCGCAAAGTGGTCACACCAAGATGGCGCCGAACTCGTATTCAAATTTTGGCGCCCAAAACCAAGAGGTTGTTCGATCCAGTTTTTTGAGATCACTGGTGACGGCGATTTCTTCCTATTTGTGATTTTTTGTTAATAGCTGATGGTGTGTTAGTCCACAGGGTTGTTTAGGTCTAATTCACTCAACTGTTGGTGGTGGTGGTGAGAGGGATTTATTGGCCATTTGTGATATACTCTTTAACTGTTACAGATGCTGATTTAGTGCACGTTTTACGCTGAATTACTTTATCTTGTTAATTACGTTATTATGTATGTCTAGATCTTCAGTAATCCACAAAACTGCAACGGCTACATTATATAAAAAAATAGAATTATTAACAGCTGCAAAATATGGTTATTTTCCTGACTGCTCTGTATCACTAAAATGCAACTATAAGACTGATTACGGAAATTAAAATGAGAAAGTGAAAGTTGCCAGAATATAAAATACAATCTATTGAAATCGTAGGTACGAGAACCCTGAAAATATATTTGCAATTTCAAATACGTCCGTAGTCTCCTTTCAAAATTCGTTTTCTATAAGCTTATTTCATATAATACATTCCGTTATGCTTTCACGTACAACAAAAGGACACACATGCACGCAAGCAACACTCACGGACACGCACGCACGCAACACACACACAAACACACACGAACGCAACATACATACGTAGCTCAACTCGTGTCTGTGGTTAATGTAAATTCATTAAAATTAAGCATTTATCAATTCCTTTTTGTCTCATCCTTTAATCAAGATTCGTCTCGATATCACCCTTTTCCATCAATCATTCAATTAATTGATAACAAAACATGTTTCCATTCATCATAAAACGTCATATTCCATTTCCTATTAAGACATTTATTGGACTGTGCCCTTGTTAGCATAGATTGGAAGATATGATTAGTATTTCAGTTCAAAAGACTTCGAGGTCTTTTTAGAGTTTGAAGTAAATCATTCAGAAAATTAAGATTAGGAATATTAAAATCATCATCAAAGATTACGTAATATTATGCAGCGATTCAGTAAATAAGAATAGTCAAATGAGTAGCTTTCTTTTATCGTACAAAACAGATTAAAGTACTCAAGATGTAGAAAGAAAAAAAGACAAGAAATAAGCTCAAAATAGAGGGAATAGAAAAAGCAACTATAAAATATATTCACAGCCGATGCGGATGCCCTTTTATCCGCATGTAAGCGATATCGTTCCACACATCTGTCCGTGGTCGAAACGGAAGCTGTGTCTTCATGTCGCAGCCTCTCGTGTTTGCACCGCCAGAGGAAGCAGCCGATTCGCACCTGCCACACCCGAGCCTGGTTGACCTAAGGTGAGCTGCATCTCCCCCTCGAGCAAGCCTTGTCTAGGCTGGGACAAACATCTCCCCGAGCCAGCATAAAAGAAGAAGGAGACGCAGAACAACGGAAGAGCAGACGGAGACAGGGCAGACAGACGACGGTCTGGAGGCCGTGTCACACAAGCACTATTTCCGCATTACTTTTCCGATGCCACCACGGAAATCGTGGTCATTTTGGCTCGCGCAGTCACACTAGCGATAAAAACCACGGAAACAGTCCGACCAAAATTTTAAACAAAGAAAATAGGTTTAACCCCCGCACAGGCTCTGGCGATGATGGTCGTCATTCTGGCTATGTGGCGACAATTTAATGCGAAACAACGAATGTATAAGGCTAAATAAGGGCGTATTCTCGCTACTCTCATCTAGTCAGCTGACGAGGACAAATGTAAACAAACAGGCGAGCAGCTAGTTACAAACTAGTATCTGTTTTTATTAAATACAACAGAGAATTTTGCCAATTTTGAAATATTGTTTACAGTTTAGACTCTTTTTGAATCGTTTTATATTATAAATACTTTTTTTTTACATTACTGTAACGATTATCTATTATAGCTTATCATTTGAACGAAAAAGACGACGGAAAAAAAACACGGAAACGTCAAAGAACCACGGAAATTGTGCTAGTGTGACACCCCCTTTGCTCGCCACCGCGCCGCCTTCGGCACCCGGGGCACGGCTCTCGTGGGGTCACACACTTACCTCCCCCAATAAACCCTTCAGTGAAGACCGCTTCAATTCACCTGCTCCACGCTCCAACCTCTCACGCTGACTTCTGGTGGCTGGCGGTGGGCAGCCTCTTCGCCCTCGCTCCCAAGGTCTATATAAGTACTTATATAGACCTTGCTCGCTCCTACTTGACATGTGGCGGCAAGCGGTGGGCGAACCTCTGAACGCCCAACGCCTTACGTTCACACCGCACATTGTGAATAACGATAGTAACGCATTGGATAATGATTTTTTAAATAATTTTAGCAAGAAAAAAATACACAAGGTGTAAATAAATCTAGAGTACAAGTAAAACCGAACTGCAAAACAGAAAAAATGTAAGAGGTGAAATAAGCGAAAAAAAGTCCAAGGAAAATACAGCTAATAAAATGTATACAAAAGTACAAAATGTAA
>NC_091576.1:16955613-16983113 GCF_042767895.1 Penaeus vannamei
TTTGTCTTCATTGCTTCTGCAGTAAAGAAACCCTATTCTTATAGGTATGTAAGAGAAATGGCGTTAAGGGATAACTTTTGAAGTCGATAATTTTTGAGACAAAATCGCTTAACTGGCAGCTAAAGGGCAGGATTTGGGTGACTGGCAATTGGACGAGAGAGAGAGAGAAAAAAAAATCCTCCACAGATACCGCTTTGTAGGACCCGTTGTATATCCTAGCTATATTTCTCTATATTTACCAGTTACCAGTTTTATCACTAGGGAGTAGATTTACCTAAGGTTGCGAGTCACTGTAACGACACAATGATAGATGGTGTGTATCCACTAATATGTCTGGAAATTATTAATTCGATTTTTTTATTTTGTTTTCTGTCGTGGATATTCTTATATTGATTTGTTTGCGTTAGACTGTCTCGAGTTCCTTTATGATTCTCTACTGTGGAAATTGTCAAAGGTCGAATATTTTATCTTTTTTTTCTTTTCTTTTCTATCGTGGATATTCTTATATATATATAGCTTTACTGATTGCGTTAAACTACCTCGAATTCCTTTGTTTTTTTTTTTTCTGCTGTGGGCACTCGTATGTAAATGACCTTTACTTTGTCTTAAATCTGGACTGAAAACCACTTCCTACATCTACATCTTCTTACATCGGCTACGTATGTTTGATGCAATACCTCGTGAACAGTTCTTATGTAATCAGACCATAGACAAATAATAATAATAAAACACTCGCCCGAAAGGAAAAAAAACTCATATACATAATCAAACCAATAGGTAAACTTGCTCTCCTTGACCACCTGCCTCTGTGCGAATGAATGCATGTGCGAATTTTGTATCTATGTATGCATAAAAGTCAAGTGCAATACCGCTAGGAGTTCCAAAGCATCTAAAATACAAGGGTCATTTTCAAGTGAAAAGCACTCGTATTCTAATTATTACCGTTGGGGTTGGATGTGTTCCGCAAAGAGGTTTTCATTGTGGGGTAAGTGGAAGGAAGTTCTGTGGGTATTTTTTTTAGGAGGGTATCTAATGGGGTATTCAAGTAACTTGCAAAGGAATTTTATGTATACGCGCTTTCCTTATATTGATTTTGTTTTTTGTTTTTTTCACATAGATCTTTGTTATTTTAAAATGCTGTTACTTTAACAAGATGCGGTACATTCTTAATTTCAGTGCTGTATGAGCCAATGCTGACATTTAAAAATCCGGACATTAATATCGGTAAATGATGATACATGGAAGTGGGGATACATGAGGAAAGTAAAGGAAATTGACTCCATTTTGTTCTGAATAACTTTTATTCTTATTAGAAACTGGCATTCCCGTTGTGCGAATAGATACATCAGTTGTCCGAATAAGATTAATTGTATATATATTTTTACCAAATAGTTTTTAGACCTCCCACCAAGGGCGCATCGAAAAGGGGGGGAGGGGGGGGAAGTGGCAAGAAAACAAATGGCTTCCCCTTTTCCCTCCCTTCCCGTGAAGTGTCATTCCTTGTAAGAATGCAATTGTTTTGATAATCAGATTAGAGATTCGAAGCAGTCAGGCCTCGTCAACTCTCCTCGCTCCTCGGTGTATGTGCGCCATCTCTCGGTCTCGAAGTACCTGCTCCCCTCCTCTTCAGCACCTCCCCCCTCCACTCCCTGCTCCTCTAACCACGCCCGGACCCTTGAAAAAAACAAACAAACAAACATATTCCCACTTCATGCATTTCTGTAAGTTCGTCGCTTTTATTTCTTCTTCCAACTACTACCCTTCTATCCGTGACGCAGCCCCTCCCACCCCACCTTGCCTATCCCTCCATCACTTATACCCTCCCTATCACCTCCCCATCCCTCCACCAGCTACCACTACCCTCCCTATCCTCCCCCCCTAACTACCCAACCAATTACCATCCCGCCACCTTACCTATCCCTCCCCGCCCACCCTTACCCCTCCACCTATTACCCAACTCCCTCCCACCTTATATAACCTACACATGTATCCACAAAAAAACGTGAAATAATTCATCCCACTCAAACAACAAATTAGTATAAACACAAAGATTAGAAATGAAAAAAAAGAGAAACAGCTACAATAACAACTGGAATTGAATCGTAGGATGAAGAGCCAATAAATGGAATTGAATCATCTAATGAAGAAACGTTACGATTCGAATTCCTCTCTTATCTGTAGCTGTGTTGCCAATTTTTTTTTAATATGTATCCACACGTATTTGTACTTATTCAACACCATCGCCAGCTGAAAAAAAGAGTGAATCAACCATGAATTGAAATCATAACATCTGGCCAAGTTAATTCATCGTAAACACGCGATGAATGAAAGATCCTCATCAGCAGAAACGGCAGAGCAGCGGTTCCCAAACTTTTCCAGGCAGGACCGGTGTCAGGATCAGTATCAGTGTCATTACCAGCATTAGTATCCAGATCAGTATCAGTTCCAGTACAACCATCAGTATCTAGACCAGTAGAGGCAGCGGCGGTTGGCGTAGTAGCGGCAGCGCCTTCGCTGGGGCCTTCGCTGGGGCCTTCGGGGGCCGTAGACGACGCGCGGCGGGCTCCTCCCGGGGGTCCTGGTGGCCTGCGTTAGGGCGCCCTGCGGGGGGGGGGGGGGAGTTAAGCGTTTGTACATAAAATTGATAATGCTGGTGACAATGGTAATGATAATATTCAGGATGATAATGGAAGTGATAATATATGTGATGACAATGGTATTAATGATATTAATAATAACACTAGTTATATATGTAATAACAATGGGTATATACAATGAAAATGGTAATATACATACTGAGAATAGTAATAATGGCGTTAGTGATATTCATGACAGTGACAACAATGATGTTCATGAGAAAGATTGATAATGACAATGGTAGTAATTATGTTAATTATAGTAATGATATTGATAATAAAGATGATAGTGACGATGGTAATAGTGTTAATGAGAATAATGACAGTGGAAGTAATGATGATAATGATAATAAAGGTAATTATGATTATAATGTTAAAAGTGTGGTAAATCAGTGATAATGATAATGTCAATGCTAGCATAAGTAGCAACAGCAATGATGATAATAATAACCATTATTATAAGAAGTAGCCAATAAGACCAATTAAAAAGAAAAAAAAAAATCTGTCGACTAGTATACTACAAAATTTAGTTTACGTAAATTACTTTCGTAGTGTATTTATAGTGTATGAATATTCACAAAATTGGAAATATATTGGGAGACTACCCAGGTAATTTTTCTAAAAGATGACTCTCATTAAAGTATATTTTTTACATAAATTCATATTACGCATTTCCCTGTCCTCAGTACGTGTTTTCATAAACCATTTATACCCTCATAAACATACAAGATTACTCGTCTCTCGTCTAATAATTTATATTATAATATTTAAAATAATCGTCAAAGTTAAGTCAAAGATTATTTTTAAGAAGTGCAAAAACACAGAGAGACATTTAGAAGTCCAACTTTTTACGGTTCCGAAAAACAAGGTTGATGATGAATGTCCAAATCTTACCACAAGAGGTTGGTTTGCCGGCGTTCCGCCCATGAAAAAAGGCCGGCATCTGGGAAAAAAAGTTATGCATGAGGGTCTCTCGATTTCCGATTTCTTATTTATTTATCTATCTATTTATTTCATTATTATTCCTTTTTTTGTTGTTAACAACGATTATTGCACTTCACGACTTTCAGACTTGTTTGAAGAAAATGTCAAAGCTTTCTTTTCCTCTTTCTCTTTCCCTAACTCTCCCACTCTCATTCTCTTTCTCGCTCTCCTCCCCCCTTCTCCCTCTCCCTCTCTCTCTCTCTCTCGCTCTCTCCCTCCCTCTCCTCCCCCTTCTCTCTCTTCTCTCTCTCTCTCTCTCCACGCTCATTCTACATCCAGCCCATAAACCTCTAAATCAACCAAGTCCAACACAAAAGCAAATTACCTGATTGTGCGTGAACGACGGCGCAAGCGCACAGCACCACGACCGCGCACGCCAGCCACGCCAGGGAAGACAGTCTCATCGTCGCGACCTGCGAGAGGAAAGGGAGTCAGTCGCTCTCCCTGCACGAAGTCGGAGGCGCGAGACCATGTCGTTCCGGGCAGAAGGAGCGCCCTTCCACAGCCCAGCCAGATAAAAGCATGGCGCGACACGAAGCACTGCGCCGGAAAGCCTTAAGTGCACAGAACATCAGGGTTATAATATTGGCATATTGTGAACCTCCCATTATACAAGGACAAGTGACTCACTTTGAGCTAAAGCGTCTGAAGTCGTTGTCGTTCGTCGGTGTTGACTGACGGCGAGAGCGAAGGAGACTGATGTAGGGGAGGCCTTCAATGCCCTCCTGGCAAGGCCGCCTTAAACCCTGTGACGTCACGACTCCCATAACCCGTATGGTCAACCACGCCCAAGGACAGTCGTTTCATTTGATATGTTCACCTTATTTTGTCATTTGTCTCTTCGCGATTTCTTGAGGAGGGAAAATGGTATTTTGCTCCTACCATTTCTCGGTCTGAGGAAGCTGTGGAAACATGACCTGAAACATGGAATAAAACGAAACGCTACGATGCAATAGCGCTATTTGGCAACACGGTTTGGAGGGCAGTCCTGTTCCCTCCTAAGACTTTTCTCGGCCTTTCAGAAGTTGCTTAACACCTAAGAACATAGGGTGGGACTAAAATATTGGAATTTAAGGAAACAAATATAAAACAAAAATAATAGTACTGGTTCAACAAATCACAATCCTTGTATATCTCTATCAACATAGTAGAAAGGAAAAAAAGGTTACTTTGTTGTCAGACAAAAGGGAAAAAATATATCTTCAATGCAAAAACTATTCATTGTCCTATACACGTATTAATCTGAGTCTTCTTCCTTGCTGGTTAGAGGACACACGGCGTCTGTAGAAAGACCAGGGCGTGGCAGACGAAGGTATCAGGGAACCGTATTCGTGTTGACAAATGTAGAACGGTTTGAATGCGAATGAATATCTTCACAATACAAGAGATGTATTTGACCGGTTTCGAATATATCTTTGTCAGAAGTACATGGCGAAGATAGAATCGAAACCGATCAAATACATCTCTTGCTTTGTGAAGATATTCATTCTCATTCATACCTCTGTACATAGGAAGGCAGCAGTCTCCGAATGTGCAGGAAGACGCCCACTGACCTGCCTCTCGAACCTGTGAAGGGCCTGAGGAATGTTGGGGTGGACGCAATACCACGGATTTAGTGACCTCTGAGAGTTGACTCTGAATCAGTCAATAGATTAAACTTACAGTGGACATGACGTAATTTCTGGGTTAATACCCTGGATGGTCTTGTGACATGAGACTTGAAATGCTCCGTGTCTCATATGGCCTAATTGTTACTTCTCATTTTATATATCTTGATTAGGGATTAGGGGGAGATATTTTAAAGATTTCTGTCACTATTTTCTTAAGCACATGCCATTTTAAATATTACATGGTATTCAAGATGTAAATAGAGGATAAGGAATCCAATTGGATTTCTTTTAATTTTATTTTTATTACAAAGAAACAGCCACCATTGTGCGGATATTTGTACCAGAAATCCAGATGATATTCAATACATCTATATTTTATTTAAATAATTACGTTAGTTTACAACTTAAAACCGTAAATTATTAATAAAGCATCTCACCAGGGGCGCACCGAGGTTAGGGAGCAAGGGCTTACCCCTCCACCCCACCCCACCCCATCCCATCCAAAACTTCCAACCTTGCAAGAAATGAAAAACACCACAATTTTGAAAAATAGATGAATAGATAAAATAGAAGAAAAACAGGATTATAAGTTCTGCCAGGCTGTGCTCGTCACCTCCCTGCGTTCCTACATCCCACCCACGGATTTCTACGTCATAAAAAGCACGAAATAGTAAACAGTCAATCGAAAGTAGTTTTCCCTCCATCTTACCCCACATCTCCTTCCTTCTACCTCCCAACGCACTCTACCGTTCCATCTCTGTCGCTTCCTACTTCTCCCTATATGTGTCTACATCGCGTAAAAGCTTCATACAAACATGGAGGCTTTTGCATGAGAATTGTTAGGCACTGATATGCATAATACAATTTCTTTCCGCATACGGCCGTTAATATCAGCATCTGGATTGATATCGATATCAGGATCAGTACCAGTATGTAGACCAATAGCGGTATCTGGACCAGTATTGAGACCAGTATTAGTATCAATAATATTATCAGTATCTAGACAAGCATCAATATCAATACCATTATCAGTATCAATACCAACATCAGTATCAATATCAATACCAATATCTAGACAAGAATCGGTATCAGTATCACTAGATTAGTATCTGGACCAGTATCAATATCAATATTTAGACCAGTATTAGTATCAATAATATCATCAGTATCTAGACGTATGAAAATCAGTACCAGTATTAATATCAATACCAGTATTGATATCAATACCAGTACCAATCTCAATACCAGTATCAATCTCAATATCAGTATCAAGACTAGTATCAATATCAACACCAGTATTACAATCAATACCAGTACCAATCTCAATACCAGTATCACAATTAACACCAGTATGTCTCAATGCCAGTATCAGTAACTAGACCAGAATCAGTATCTGTAGTAATATTAGTGTCAGCACCAGTGTCAGTGCCAGTATCTGGACCAGTATCGGCAGCGACGGTTGACGTAGAGGAGGCAGCGTCTGCGTCGCGTCCGGGAGACGATTCGCGGCGGCCTCCTCCCGGGGGTCGAGGAGCGGTGCGTCAGGGCGGCCTGGGGGGGAGGGGGCGTTCATGGAAGTGGTAATGGTGGGTAATGGTAATGATTGTGATAGGAATGGTGATGGTAATGATTGTAGATAATGGTGATGGTGATGGTTGTAATAGTAATGATGGTAATGATTGTGATAGGATGACTGTAATGATAATTATGATGGTAATGGTTGCAGTGATAGAGATAATGGTAATGATTGTAATACTAAGGGTAATGGTAATGATTGTAATAGTAGTAATAATGGCAATGATTGTAATGGTAATGAATGGAATAATAATGATAGAAATTATTGGAATAGTAATGACATAGTAATAGAACAGTAATAATGACAAGAAATGCAATAATATTGATGGTGATGATTGTAAGAATAATGATCTGACAAATTGTAATGATGATAAATATGATAAGTATTATGGAAAATTGATATACCAAATCAAATAAAAAGGAAATTTGTGTAGATTCGCGTACTTTGATTTACTCATATAATTAATTTTAGTAGTGTGAATGTTTTTTTTTTAATCACATTCATGAAATCAGTCTTACTCTAAGAAAGGTATTTGAGTATTTCTAAAATAATATTATTCTCAACTAATTTTGCATAAAAATTACATCGGTATTCCCCTGTCCTCAGTATGCATTAATGTATGTCTCAAAAATTTTAAAATTTTGAGCATATTAATTTTATTCAATCTTATTTGCTTTCATGTTTTGGTGCAAGTTCCATTACATTTTATTACCTCATATTAAACAGCATTGAATCTAGAACGAGATTTAAAACTCATGCATGCTGTGAGATTTAAAACTCATGCATGTTGGGTCCTCGTAAAATGGGACTGATGATAAAAATGACAAAATTCTTACCACGAGAGGTCTCTTTGCTGCCGTGCCTCCTGTGTAATAATGTGGTTCCTTGTCTGGAAAAAATGGGTTGTGCTTGAGAAAGTCCTTTATTTCAAGGAAAATTTAACTAGGTAGGTCTCTTTCCATTCAGCCGACTGAAGCCAAAAATGAAATTGACTTTTTCCCTAGTTTTCTGACGTCTGTTAATGGTAATGATATCTCTGTTATTGTAAATCTAAGAATGGAATTTTGGTTTTACTTCTGATAGTTATAACAATAGTGAGTAACTTATACAAATAGTTATCTAGCTACATCGAGCGCACTTTCATTGGCTGAACGTGGCGGTGATTAGCTCTGCCCTATTACTTGATGCCAATAATTTGTGTGATACGTTTACCTCGAAAATGGTTCAGTAATAGCAATGGCAAAAGATTATTGAAAAGAAATAAAGAAAAAAACAACAACCAATATCTGTAATAAGGAAAGCTGATGAGGTGCCAACTAGTATTTTCATCAAGATAGAGTACTCACACCTAGTTATACTTTCCTTGCTTTATATATATTCATTTATTTGTCTATTCAATTTTCACCAGCTATTGTGATCCCAAAGTTGCCTCTCTCTCTCTCACTATCACTGCTACTCACTCTGCTATGCAGTGTGGTCATAGTGTGTATGTGTGTGTAGGTAGGTGTATGTATGTGCTATAGTACAGTGGTAGTGTTCTCATCTAGCAATCTTGCTGATTAAATCCCTTTGCTAACGGACGGTAACCATGGCCGTTCCTTGCACACCAGGAGTTATTTAAAAGCAACTATTAACAGACAGCCTGTCACATAAAACAAGAATGACCAAGGTAACAAATGGAATAAAACTAAAACTAAATTCTCTCTCTCTCTCTCTCTATCTCATATGCATATCATATGTATGTGTAAGTATAAATATATATATGTTTGTGTGTCTTTCTCTCTCATTTTTCATTAGTTCTGTAAAATACTAGAGCAAATTACTTCTTTGTGCGTGAACGACGACGCAAGCGCACAGCACCACGACCGCGCACGCCAGCCACGCCAGGGAAGACAGTCTCATCGTCGCGACCTGCGAGAGGAAAGGGAGTCAGTCGCTCTCCCTGCACGAAGTCGGAGGCGCGAGAGCATGTCGTTCCGGGCAGAAGGAGCGCCCTTCCGAAGCCCAGCCAGACAAAAGCATGGCGCGACACGAAGCACTGCGCCGGAAAGCCTTAAGTGCACAGACCTTCAGGTTAGGAATTTAAGTATATCAACTACTCTCAGTACTCAGTGGTATAATAAGTGAAGATCTACTCACAGATATTCTATACTAAACACCCGGAGCCAGAGCGAGCGACGTGCTTTCCGTCGGTGTTCACTGACGGCGAGAGCGAAGCAGACTGCAGGAAAATCTTCGAGACCCGCTCGGGAGGATCGTCTCAAAGTCAATGACGTCATAATTCACTGTGGAGATGGTCATGGCCGGCCGAGGCTTGCCATGCCACCCGGGCTTAATGCAATATTCCCCCTTTTTGTTTATTTGTTTTCTTTTTTGTTGTGTAGCTCTCCAAGACTATGACTTACAAACGAAAATGTCTTTACAGCAGTATTTACAAAATAATGCCAATAATAACAAAGAGATAGTGCGGATGACTGGCTTCTTTGCAGATTCCGTCCATGCTGAACCTCCGCCTCCAAGAGGGATAGAGAATGCAGCGAGGTCTTGCCAAAAGGGGAAGGGGGAGGGAGGGGGGGGAGGAGGTTGCCGTCCCTCTGCCACCCTCACCCCCGCTAGGATGTGCAAAATCTTTCCTATAGTAGGTATTCGTCAGGGTACGGGGTGGTAAGGCTTGGAAATAGTTCCTGTAGGATGTCTTAGTGCATTCATATCATCCTCATCATGCTTGTGTCTGAATGCACTTACAGGTCGCAAAAAGAGTTAATTAGTATCAAACATCAAATTACGAGACAGAGATTAACAGAGAGAGAGAGGGGGGGGGGAAGAAGGGCGAGGGAGATCTTTCGTCGGTGAAGGGGTTACGATGGAGCTGAGATTGACTGATTGCTGTCCTTACCTTGAAGGAGTTTTCGAGCACTTTAGATGGGGATCTTACAAACACATACACGCAAATGCATATATATATATATATAAATACTTATATAGACATAATGTAGGCATATATATACATATGTATATATATGAATATATATACATACGTACATACGTGTGTCTGTGTGTGCCCGCGCGCACGTGTGTGTGGATGTGTGTGTGAAAGAGAGAGAATGAATGTATTATATGTATATACTATATATATATATATATATATATATATATATATATATATATATATACATATATATTACATATTTAAGCGTGTGTGTGCGCGCGCGCGCGTATGGCTGTATGTATCTTCTTCAGTCCCCGACTCGCGAATCAGTTATGTCCATTCTTCTCTGATTCTTCTATTCCTCTCGTCCTTTTCCTATTCTCCTTTTGCTTTTGCACTCTTCTCTACCTCTATACTATTTCCTCCCTCCTCCTCTCCTTTTCCTCGCTTGTTCTACCTTCTACCGATATCTCTGTTATCTCCTATCGTAATCTACCGCCTTTCGCATTTCTACCTTTTCGGTTTGTGTGCTTCGCTTCTACGTTGATTTTGTACCTTTACGTTTATTCATAAGTATCATACTTGTTTCTATTTGATTCGTTGTATTTTCCTGGGATTTTTACGTTTATTTACACATTTTGTACTTTTGTATACATTTTATTAGCTGTATTTTCCTTGGACTCTTTTCGCTTATTTGCATCTCTTGCATTTTTTTCTGTTTTGCAGTTCGGTTTTACTTGTACTCTAGATTTATTTACACCTTGCGTATTTTTCTTACTAAAATTATAAAAAAAGATCATTATCCAATGCGTTACTATCGTTATTCACAATGTGCGGTGTGAACGTAAGGCGTTGGGCGTTCAGAGGTTCGCCCACCGCTTGCCGCCACATGTCAAGTAGGAGCGAGGGCGAAGAGGCTGCCCACCGCCAGCCACCAGAAGTCAGCGTGAGAGGTTGGAGCGTGGAGCAGGTGAATTGAAGCGGTCTTCACTGAAGGGTTTATTGGGGGAGGTAAGTGTGTGACCCCACGAGAGCCGTGCCCCGGGTGCCGAAGGCGGCGCGGTGGCGAGCAAAGGGGGTGTCACACTAGCACAATTTCCGTGGTTTGACGTTTCCGTGTTTTTTTTCCTCGCTACCGCTTGTTTTTTTGGGTGAATGCGATAAATTCCAGTCAAACGATAATTATCGTTTTCGCTGGCAAGTTTCCGTCGTCTTTTTCGTTCAAATGATAAGCTATAATAGATAATCGTTACAGTAATGTAAAAAAAAAGTATTTATAATATAAAACGATTCAAAAAGACAGTCTAAACTGTAAACAATATTTCAAAATTGGCAAAATTCTCTCTTGTATTTAATAAAAAACAGATACTAGTTTGTAACTAGCTGCTCGCCTGTTTGTTTACATTTGTCCCCGTCAGCTGACTAGATGAGAGTAGCGAGAATACGCCCTTATTTAGCCTTATACATTCGTTGTTTCGCATTAAATTGTCGCCACATAGCCAGAATGACGACCATCATCGCCAGAGCCTGTGCAGGGGTTAAACCTATTTTCTTTGTTTAAAATTTTGGTCGGACTGTTTCCGTGGTTTTTATCGCTAGTGTGACTGCGCGAGCCAAAATGACCACGATTTCCGTGGTGGCATCGGAAAAGTAATGCGGAAATAGTGCTGGTGTGACACGGCCTCCAGACCGTCGTCTGTCTGCCCTGTCTCCGTCTGCTCTTCCGTTGTTCTGCGTCTCCTTGTTCTTTTATGCTGGCTCGGGGAGATGTTTGTCCCAGCCTAGACAAGGCTTGCTCGAGGGGGAGATGCAGGTCACCTTAGGTCAACCAGGCTCGGGTGTGGCAGGTGCGAATCGGCTGCTTCCTCTGGCGGTGCAAACACGAGAG
Source organism: Penaeus vannamei (assembly GCF_042767895.1). Taxonomy (NCBI): domain Eukaryota; kingdom Metazoa; phylum Arthropoda; class Malacostraca; order Decapoda; family Penaeidae; genus Penaeus; species Penaeus vannamei. Next base: position 16,967,237 of record NC_091576.1, read on the forward strand.
GCTGCGACATGAAGACACAGCTTCCGTTTCGACCACGGACAGATGTGTGGAACCAAGGTCTATATAAGTACAGGTCTCGTCACTTCGGAGTTCTGCGCAGCTTTGGGTGATAAGGCCTATGACGTCACCTGGAAGGAGCTGAGAGCAAGGGGGGCGGGGGGAATTAGAGCATGGTAGGCAGGGACATAGATAATAGAAAATGGTAGTAAATGTGAGCAGATACTTGAGTAATTTCAGATGTCGGCACGTTGAACGATTTGCATATTGGACATGTTTTGCAGGCGATGATTATCAGCGATTGTTTGTAGGCCTATATCATATATTCTACGTGAATTTAGTTTTGTAATTCATATGTTGCAGCTTAGATATGGCATAAAAAAAGACGTAAAATAAATAAAAAAGACATGGCATATGTAAACTCCAAATGTTTTTGGTGAATTTATTATAAAACGAATCATACAACAATAACAATAATAATGATAATAATAATAATAATAATAATAATAATGGCAATACATAAACATACACATAAATGTACATATATAAGCTGCAACCAACCACTAGGCATTGTGACTGCGCGCGCCAGTCAGTCAAGCGAGCGAAAACGGAGAGAGGGAGAGATCCCTACGGCTCTACCTCACATCAAAGAATGACCACGCGATTAGCGTGGAACCCCCAGGCTCTGCTCCAGATGACGTCATGCGCGAGACGGACGAATTTGAGTCCCTTAGTGACGAGACCTGTACTTATATAGACCTTGTGTGGAACGATATCGTTTACATGCGGATAAAAGGGCATCCGCATCGGCTGTGAATATATTTTATAGTTGCTTTTTCTATTCCCTCTATTTTGAGCTTATTTCTTGTCTTTTTTTCTTTCTACATCTTGAGTACTTTAATCTATTTTGTACGATAAAAGAAAGCTACTCATTTGACTATTCTTATTTACTGAATCGCTGCATAATTTTACGTAATCTTTGATGATGATTTTAATATTCCTAATCTTAATTTTCTGAATGATTTACTTCAAACTCTAAAAAGACCTCGAAGTCGATTGAACCGAAATACTAATCATATCTTCCAATCTATGCTAACAAGGGCACAGTCTAATAAAGGTCTTAATAGGAAATGGAATATGACGTTTTATGATGAATGGAAGCGATTCGGTGAAGGCATGAAGATGACGGAAGAATGTGAGGACAAGATGACAGAATTTGATATTGTCAAGTGATAAAATTAATTGATATTCAAAGAAGATGAAGAGCACGTGAACTATTTGCACTGTTAGATTACATATGTTCGCTGATGTTTTGTTATCAATTAATTGAATGATTGATGGAAAAGGGTGATATCGAGACAAATCTTGATTGAAGAATGAGACAAAAAGGAATTGGTAAATGCTTAATTTTAATGAATTTACATTAACCACAGACACGAGTTGAGCTACGTATGTGTGTATGTTGCGTTCGTGTGTGTTTGTGTGTGTGTGTGTGTGTTGCGTGCATGTGTGTCCTTTTGTTGTACGTGAAAGCATAACGGAATGTATTATATGAAATAAGCTTATAGAAAACGAATTTTGAAAGGAGGCTACGGACGTATAAAAAATGCAAATATATTTTGAGGATTCTTCTCGTACCTACGATTTCAATATATTGTAGTTCTATACCCTGGCAACTTTCACTTTCTCATTTTAATTTCCGTAATCAGTCTTATAGTTGCATTTTAGTGATACAGAGTAGTTAGGAAAATAACCAAATGTTGCAGCTGTTAATAGTTCTGTTTTTGATACAATGTAGCTGTTGCAGTTTTGTGGATTACTGAAGATCTAGACATACATAATAACGTAATTAACAAGATAAAGTAATTCAGCGTAAAACGTGCACTAAATCAGCATCTGTAACAGTTAAAGAGTATATCACAAATGGCCAATAAATCCCTCTCACCACCACCACCAACAGTTGAGTGAATTAGACCTAAACAACCCTGTGGACTAACACACCATCAGCTATTAACAAAAAATCACAAATAGGAAGAAATCGCCGTCACCAGTGATCTCAAAAACGCGATCGAACAACCTCTTGGTTTTGGGCGCCAAAATTTGAATACCAGTTCGGCGCCATCTTGGTGTGACCACTTTGCGCACTGGACCTCTGTAACTGCAGTGTTTACCTCCATATAACGTTGCTAAATGACTGCATAATTGGTCGTTACATTGGAACATCTATCTAGTCTCCATACAAATTGAATAGGAATCATTTAGGTTGCGGTGCGTACATTATGGGCGATGCGCAGGTGTTAGGTTAGACAAAATATGCTTCGCTTCCAAAGTTGCCGAAATAAGACATTTTCCCAGCATATTTTTCGATCTTTTCTTCATCATATCCCAGGCCCCTTCCCTAAACATTACCAAAGGTACCAAATCACCCTGCCTATACCATACATGATCATAAAATGTAAAATTCCAACTCTGATCCAAGTCTACTTTACAAACTATAATCCCACTGCAAGGTGGTCACTCCCAAGATGGCCGCCATAATTTTTTGTTGGCTTCAAAAATGAAATAGTAGCTCCTCGATCCACTTTCTTTCTCTATTTCTTATCATTATCTTTTTTTTCGCTTTTTAGATCAGTGTCCGTCACAAAAATGGTGGAGTTGACAGCCTCTTATTCGTAAAACGTTGAATCGGATCAGTGGTAAAAGGACCATCTGGACCACTAGCGACAGCGGCGGTTGATCGGGGGTCCGAAGACGATGTGCGGGCTTGCTTGGCCAGGTGAAACGCTTCTGAATAGGGCGCCCTGGAAGAGGAGGCGGAGTTACTTTTGTAAGGTGGTCTTGGATGCTGCATCTCATCCTCTCCGCTCTCCCGCTCTGACTGCCGTGTTGGAGGATTGTCTCGCATGTCTCACCTCGGTTTTGGATTGTATTACTCGTTTTTATTGACTTTTGTTGTTTTATTTTAGTTTCCCCTTTTTATTGTGTGTTTTCTGTTAACATTTTTACTTATGATTTAACGAGACATTTTTATGACCCTTTTATCTTTAGCTTTTATTCATTTTAGTTTTTTTTAACACTCAGTAAAGTTTTAAGGTCTCGTTTTTACTTAGTTTTCATTTTAAGTTGTAGGGGAAGAATTTTTTACGTACAGTGTTTATTTGTTCTTTTTAGTTATCGCTTTTCTTTTTCTTATGATTTCAATTTTATACATTTAGTTTTATTTTTGTTCTTTTTTATACACAGTTTTAGCTTATTTATTACGAGAATATATTTTGTATAAATGTTTGGCCTCTGACGTCACCGGGGCATTGGAAAAAGAAACAATAAACAGTACGAGTCGAGACGTCAGCGAGTGTGTTTCGCTATCCTCCGAAGCTTCGAACCGGCAGTGTCTCCATATTTATAAAACTGAACACAGAGACGATCACGGAAGATAATAAGTTAAGTACTGAGATCCTGATATTCTTGCATATGAGCTGGACGTGATCTTAAGAACATTTTTATTGAATGATTTGAACATCCTTTTATTTATTTATTTGTTTTTAAATGAACTTGGCTGGTTTGTTTCTCTGTTTTATTTGTAAATTTTAACATTTCAATGTAGGAAGTCTGAGTGATCTCTTAGTTTTAGTTTTTCTGTTTCGGTGTCACCAGACTCGGGTTTTATACTGTCGTTTTTTTTTCTTTTAGGTTTTAACGGGGTTTAAGCCTTCAGCTCTAACGCCAGACATACTGGTTTTGTCTTTGTTTTATGGTAAGGCCTTCAGCCAGGCTCTCCACTCTGGAAGTCTTTTCTTTTAGTGTTTGCATACGACAGTTAGTAATTTTAGGTGCCTTTAGCACATAATCTTTTACTTTTGTATTTTTCTTAGATTACTTTTTAATAAGTATTTTACCATATGGTTAGGCTGAACGTCAGAAAGTGGTATTCACACTGGAACAACCCTATTAATGATTCAGTTTCCCCCCACGCTACCACTTAAGGGGATTGAATTGACAGGGGTTAACCAGGTCTATTTGCGCCTGTATCCCCCGCCAGCATCAAGGGAGGTCAGAATTCAAAAAGTGACATGATGAACTGGGACGGGACCCCTGGGTTAGACGGATCACACTACAACGGGTGGGTTTTGGTGGCTTTTGCGGTGAGATGTTCCAGTGAATGAGTTAACGCTCTTGATTAATCACTTTCTGATGTTGAGACGTCCAGCATTATTTCTTATGTCATGCATGCTTTTAAGTAGTCGTTGGTGAGCCACTTTTACTTTTGGTGTTTGTGTTTTATGTTTTGCTGTTTTTACCTCTCTTACAGGTTTTCAGGTTATTTAGTTTTTACTTTTGGTAGTTTTTAGAGCTTGGCCTTTTTCTTTAAGCTTTTTTTACCTTCTCTCTTTCAGAGTTAGATTCTTTTATTGCTAATCGCCAGCTCGCCTAGTTAGTTTTACTGTGGCTCACTTAGTTTAGGATGTTTTTATTTATTTTCTCTTAACCCTTTATCCCCAGCCAGTTCACTTTTGGTTGTGCAGTGTCTTTGTTTTGTACAGTATTTTTGCTTTGTGCAGTGTCTTTGCTCTGTGCAGCGTCTTTGCTCTGTGCAGCGTCTTTGCTCTGTGCACCGTCTTTGCTTTGTGCAGCGTCTTTGCTTTGTGCAGCGTCTTTGCTTTGTGCGTCTTTGCTTTGTGCAGCAGTTTACGCTTATGAACTCTGGCTTCTTTGTGATCCTGTGGGTTGTCAGTTGTGGGTTGGTTCTGTTTGCCGCCAGCAGTATTTTGTATTTGTACATGAAGAGCTCCAAGTATTTGGTTGCTGCGTTCCTGGCATGCCTAACAGCAGGGAGAGGCAGGAGCGATACCAGAGACTCCAGCAGCGTCAAAACATCCAGATGAGCAGCCAGCCGACATCCCGTGAAGTCTCCCCAACACCACGCCGCATACCAGGTGGTTCTAACCCGGATGTACGCGAGGCTGTCCAGATGATGGTCACAGAAGTAACCATGTTTGACCAGATCATGGAGAAGATCAACTCTCTAGTTGCAGAAGTACGGGAGTACAAGGAGCAGAATGATGCCCGACTACAGCGCAATGAAGAGGCCCTTGAACATCGCATGCAGGAAGGCACTCTACACCAAGAACAGCAAGCAGACAGTAACCTCCATCAGCCACAGGAGAGAGAACTAGACCAGGAGGATCCAGTTCAGCAACTCCATCGCCAGCTGGAGGAACGCAACAGGGAGCTGGAGGAGACCCGCCTTCAACTACTGCGGATGAACGCTGCGCCCGTGCCTGTGGTACATACCCGAGAACAGGAAATTCAGGAGCTCTGCCGCCAGCTGGAGCTGACTGACAGGGAGCTGACTGAGGCCCTCCAACGACTACAGGGGTCAGGTGTTGCACCAGCACCCATGGAATGTGCCCAAGACCGAGAGATTCAAGAGATTTATTGTCAACTTAAGCAGCGGGACCAGGAGCTAGCAGAGGTCCGCCGTCTCGCCCCCTCGGTACAACATACCATGACTAGGTGTCAAGACCACCATCAGCAGCCTCCTGTCATTAATGGAAGCCGCTCTCCTCCTCAGCCTCTTCCTCGGAGCCGCCCCCACACTCCAATACCAGAGCAGCAGCTGTATCCTGAACGTCAACACACGTATGAACCACAAACATCCCTGCTGCAGCAGTTCCGGCCTAGGTCTTCGCCTCAGCGTCCCCAGTCAGCACATCCTTCGTCTCAGTTGTCTGGCACACCATTTTCCTATGTGTTTACGAAGGAAACTGTCCCGCACTTCAAGGGGGATACTTCTGCCTCACAGCCGCTCAAAAAGAACCAAGCAATAGAGAGTTGGATTCGGACAATTGAGAACATTGTGAAGCCAGCCACATCAGAGATGTTCATTCAGGCAGAGCGGGCAAACTGCAGAGGACCAGCTGAGCTAATCATTAATTCCCCTCTCTTCGACAATCACAGAATGGGACACGTTCAAGGCAGCTCTCCGTAGTAAGTTCCGAGGTACCTACACCTCCTCGGACTTCTACAAGGTTCTATACGACATCCGGATGACACCAAGCCAGGCACTAATGGACTTCTTTTTGCAGTTGGAAGGGCACGTCTACCAGGGATACAGGGATCACCGCGAGGCCATTGGTGATCCATCCGAACTAGTGAAGAGGGTCTTCCTTAGTGGCATCCCTGCATGGCTCCAAGACTTCCTCTCTGTTAAAGAAGATGGTAGCCCAACCCAGATAGCCGAAACAGCACAGCACATCTGGAATTCCCGCAATGGCATAAGGCATAATGATACTTCACCAGCTGAGGAAAATCCCTTCCATCCTAATCGCCCTCCACGGGGTGGGGATTTGTATGCTATGCCGGTAATTGCTGAGCGTTCCAGCCCACCTTATCATCAATCACCTGTCAGGGAGAGGTGGTGTGAGCATCATCGGATATGAACTCACGGTACATCTGAGTGCAGAGCCAGGGCTGAGATCCTAGACCCAGTCTCCACGACGACGATGCTACCATTGCAGAGGTCCAGGACATTTGGTGAGAGACTGCCCCTTTGTGAGCGCCAGGGTGACCAAGCTCCAGGAACCGCTTGCAGGTTCGATCCAAGGAGCACCTCACGTGGAGACTTTACCTCTCAGGAAGGGAATGGCAGTGACAGGGCCTACCGGACGGCCAGTTGCGGAACTCAATGTTAGTGGTTCTACAGTCCGTTGCTTTATTGATACAGGATCCGAAGCAACAATTATTAAACCCCAAGCTCTCAAGCGGATTGATCCTCATAACCACCTACGTCGGAGGAAGACTTTCAGTATTCTGCGAGGCGTGTCTGGTCGACCAATCAACACCCTGAGTGAAGTAACCCTTGTTTTCTGCCTAAACTCAGACCTTGAAATGCACCATACAGTCACTGTGTGTGATGTACGATTTCCTGGAGACATACTCCTGGGGATGGACTTTTTGAGAAGAACCACCTTTAGCCTGCCTTCAAGGTCCCAGGATGACAGCGCCTGCCTGACTTTAGAAGGCCAGGAGTTTCATGTGAATTATACTGATGCCCAATCCCTAGAGCTGAGTATAGTGAGAGTGACCACACCAGAAGTTCCAGAGAATGCTGAAGAGAGCTGCTTTTCCCCGTCTCGCTTGTCACCACCTGACATCTCTTCCGCTGTGCACCTTTACCGAACTACAGAGCTTCCACCACACAGTGGGCGTTTCTTGGAGGGTGTAGTGGCAAGGTCTTGTTCTGATGATGGGGATGTTTTGTTTACACCGCAAGTAACAGCTGTGTGCATATCACCGTTTGTGCTGAGTACTGTTTCTAGACGGCGATGCCCTGTGTGGGCAGTCAACAGCACAACAAGGGCAATTCGATTAACACAAGGAACATGTTTGGGGATGGTATCTGCTGTCGAGGCTGTTTTTACGGCAGAAACCTCAGCCTTCGAGACTTCCGACTCCAATGCCTGTAACTCTGCTTGTCCAGATTTGAGTGATGACCAAAAGGAAGATGAGGATTTCCAGTGGGAGGAAGACCAGTTTGACAGAACCTTTGGGATAGAGGATTTTGGTTATGGCAGCACTGCCACTGATGTTGCTGATGATCTTCCGCCATCACAAGCCCTTGCCGCAATCGAAGCTGCTAATATCCCAGATTACCCATTGCCCTTGGAGACTGAATACCAGATGCCTGATCTGGATCACTTAGGAGAAGATCAACGCCAGGAGTTGCTCAGACTTCTGGGTAGTTACAGTACCATTTTTGAGGTAGGTGAGGATGCTGTGGGCCACATCCCAGGCATTCAGCACAGGATTGATACAGGGCAAGCAACACCTGTATGTACCCGCCAGTGGCGTCTCCCGCAAGCAACCCGTCAAACAATACGCAAGCAGTGTGATGCCATGCTCAAAAATGGTGTCAATGAATCTTCAACTTCACCGTGGTTGAGCCCTATTGTCCTGGCGAAGAAGAAAGATGGGTCACTTAGGTTCTGTGTGAATTAGAGGAACTTGAATGCAGTAACAACAGCGGATACGTTCCCTCTGCAAGAATTGATGAGCTTATTGATGAATTAGGCCCATCCGATACGTTCACCACTCTGGATGCAAGGGCAGCATATTGGAGTGTTGAGGTTCATCCTGAAGACCGCCCCAAGACAGCATTTAGCGATGGCTATAGGCTTTTTGAGTTTCGGAGGCTACCCTTTGGCCTCAGTCCTGCACCTACCACTTTCCAGAGAACAATGAATTTCGTCTTGTCATCTGTTCTTGGACACCACACCTTAGCGTACTTGGATGATGTGGTTGTGTACTCCAGGGGCTTCTCACAGCACTTGAAAGATCTAGAAGAAATCCTGCAGCTGCTGGCAGCAGCTGGATTGAAGCTGAACATAGAAAAGTGCAAGTTTGCTGCTGTAGCCGACCCCCACAACCTGCAGCGCGGCATACTTCCCCCAGGTTGGGTCCAGGTCCACAGCCTGTCCTCTCGCCCTCACCATCAGCAGCTTCTCGACGACTCATACCGAGACCTGATTGGTTGACCACGGACACCTAACGGCTCGCCCATTGGACCGCAGGCTCCCCTCGTTCCCGGGTAGCTTACACAGCTCAGACCCACTTAAGCTCCCGCACCCGGGCCGAGTTCAGCACTCACGATCCTCCAGCAGAGCAAGACACAGCAAGCAGCAACAAGGCCTACCCAGGCCTTAGCCGACGGGTGAGCCGCCCCGGCTCTCCCCGGCGATCTCCAGCACACCAGCCATACCTGTGGGCACTCACACCCACACCCAAAAGCTCCTTAAAGAGATGATTGACACCAGTCTATGGCGGATACCAATCCATTGCCATACTGCAACCACAATCAACTTTCTGGGTTTCACCATATCTCCCGAAGGTGTATCACCTCAAGATAAAGTTGCAGCTGTATTAGCAACACCTGCACCGCGAACTGTTAAGGAAGTCCGTCGATTTTTGGGTGCAACAGGCTTCTTTAGGAAGCATATAGAAGGATATGCAACCAGCGCAGCTCCACTTCACCTCCTCTTAAAGAAAGAACAGAGTTGGAAGTGGGAGAAAGACCAGCAACAAGCATTTGAAGAACTGAAAAGGCATCTGGCATCAACTCCAGTTCTGCGGCAGCCAGACTTCACGCAACCCTTTGAGTTACACACAGATGCAAGTAGTATTGCTTTGGGAGCAGCTTTAATCCAACCAGATCACAACAGTGCACTGCATGCTATTGCGTACTATAGTAGGAAACTACGCGACCCTGAAACTCATTATCTAGCCATTGACTGTGAGGCATTAGCAGTTGTAGAGGGCGTTAGGGTCTTTGACTCGTATTTATATGGCCGCAAGTTTTTGATCTACACAGACCATCGTCCCCTTGTATACATCTTTAAACATCGGACAAAATCACCACGGTTGAACAGGTACGCCCATGATCTGTCCTATTACGACTTCGAGATCAGGTATAAAGAGGGGCCCACCAACTACGTCCCTGACTTGCTGTCGCGACAAAGTGCTGCCATAGATGTTCGGGAGCTGTCATCACAAGAACTTGCTCTGGAGCAACGCCAGGATCCTGCACTTCAAGATATCTTATCCTATCTAAGTGATGGCACTGTACCGAAGAAAAAGCCTCCAGTTTCCCTCTCCGACTTCGAAATGAAAGATGGGGTCCTGTACCGGCTGTTACACCTGCCAGATAAGATTGTGTACCAGCTGTGTGTTCCGGAAAGATTGCGTGACTCGGCATTGAAAGCGGCTCATACTCCACCTCTAGCAATGCATCCCGGTATACATCGGACATATGAGAATCTGCGGAACATGTTTTACTGGCCCAATATGCTACGTGATGTCCGCCAGTATGTTGAACATTGCCTTATGTGTCAGCAGTCACGGGAGGTCGCCCAACGTGTTCCAATGGCCGATGCACCTCTAGCTCTTTATCCCCTGGAACGTGTGTCATTGGACATTCTCGACTTGTGCCAGGCACCCATGAGATGGGCATTAACTGTCTTAGACCAACATTCTCGGTTCATCCAGATCATCCCACTCCGAGATATAACAGCCTCTAGAGTACATCATGCCTTCCTTGACCATTGGATAACATACTTTGGTCCACCTCGCGTCATCCAGACTGATAATGGCCGGCAGTTCACTTCTAACCTGTTTGCTGAGCTAGTGGACATGTTACGAGCTTCACACCACTTCACCATCGGATATCACCCCCAGGCCAATGGACTCGTGGAACGCACCTGTCAGGGGTTTTGTGTTGCCCTGATTTGGTGGGTTATGGAGACACAATTCTGGTTCAGCTGTTTATTGATAGGAGGTGGCTGGAAGGTAGCGTGGCGCGGGTTGTTGTGGGCAAGGAAGCCCAAGAGGGGCGTCGAGCGGGGCGCGCGTGGGGGAGCGCCCCCAAGGAGAGGTGTGGTCAGGGCCGTGGGCCCCTCTCAAGTGTGCTGGGTCAACTGTGTGTGTGGCTTCGAGCGCTGGTCGCGGGTCCCTAGCAGTGGAGACGCGGGAAGGCAACCCTTGTTCCTCAGATCGCTCGGCATACGCTACTAACCGTCGCCCCCGACGGGATGAAGCTGGCTCTGAAAAAAGCACACCAGAGGCAGAGACAGGGCGAGAGACAGGAGGGCAAACAGGGGGGGGGGGATTGTGTTATAGCAGAGGCCGTAATCAAGATAATATAATCAAGATATATCAGATTGCAAAGATTGTTATTACAAATATTTTCATGAATTTTCAATTTTTTATTATATTTTTTCAATAATTCACTGTCCAAAGACAGACAGAGGAACATGCTTAGGGAGACAATTACAATAGTCCGCGAAGACTTGCTTGAGTTGCAATTGTCTCAGATAGCAGGAAATGAAACTCTACAAGAGTTATCATTGTGCAAAACTACAAAGGAAGCAAAAGGTGTCGCAGTCCGCAAGGACTTGTCTTGAACGACGAACTTCCTTGGAAAAAAGAAAAAATGCAACAATGCAGAGTTCAGAAGTGTGCAGTGCAATAATGCATACGCTATACGTCTGACTAATAGTGATTGTATCTCATTTCATTGAAGTTGTCTATCACACGTCACCAACAGCAATTTGAGGCAAAGCAATAATGAAAACAGGTAATGCAGTCCTCATACTTCGGGAGCGACTCATTACATCAAAATATACTTTCTCAAGACAACATTTGCACGATAAAACGTAATGCAAGACAAGAATACACGATTGGCGCAAGTCGGTTATCTTCCGGAGACAGTACGCATGTAATTCTTGTGCAATTAACGTTTTTTTTTTTTGCGGGACGATGTGCGCATGTGGCTGCGTGAGTGCGTAGACGAGTTGAGTTAATGGGTGTGAGTTATGAAATGAGTGAGTCAGAGTATAGCACACGAGTAGAAAATAGAATGCTGATAGATTTTGTTAGCCATTAGTAAGTAAGGCGAGAGTGGGTAAAAAAGGAATAGGATGGCGTGGAAGTTGGAAGAAATAAGCGAAGGGGAGGAGGAGTGGGTGGGCGGGAGGCTAAGGATAGGATGGGGTGGGGTGGGGTTTAAAAGAGGTATGGGTGAGGATGGGGGGTGGGGTTAGGTATGTCAATGTGGATTGCGCTTAATGAAAATAATCACCGATCTGACTGCACGAAAAAAAACATTCACACTAATAACAAAGAACTTACGTTAATTGCAATATTAATCAACTACTATGCGAAATCATAAAAATGGTACTTTAATTAGTACATAAAATGAATGAAACGGTGACTGGTTTGGGTCAGCTTCCCTGAGACAACTGACCCGAAAGACAACCCTCGTGGTAGATAGATTCCCTGAGGAATAGTGATGAAGGGCCCAACCGTAGAAGGGATATCATCGAACGAACTCATACGCAGAACGCAAATTGGGTATTCCATCTTCTTGGGAAATACCAGCGATAATCTCTCACGTACAGTCGTATAAGAAGGCGCGTGGCGCTGAGATCGCCTGGGCGATAGGTGTGCTGCATGGCACAAGAACAACTTAACATTAATTACCTAAACCTAATTACATGTCCATACCCAGCTGGGGGTCGTCACCAAGGACCATGTAATAATGATGAGGTGAGGTTCGTTATCAAGATAATCGAAAATCGCGAACAATATGAAATCGTAGTAGCTGTTTAATATAATTAATCTCTAACACGGAGATCACCAAATAAAAATTAAATACAAATAGCTTGAATGTATTTTTGGGTCGAGCAGAATCAGATGGCTATAAGTACCTTCTACCTGAGTAAGGTCAAAGTGAGGTCGTTATTCGAACATTCGCTAAAAATAGCAATAGCTAGTAGATAATACTATAAAAAGTACACAATAATCTAGAAATTAAATAGTGAAATTACCAATAAATGGACATGAATAATTAAGGAAAAAAATATACGATTAAGAAGACGAATAGAAAAAAAGTGGAACATAATTCGCAACAGCACTAAGGTGAGATGTGTCATCTTGTAACAAGACCTGACCGTGACGTGACCTGTGTGAAGTCACTCGCACTAGGAAACGAATATAACAATTTATACATGAAAATAATGAAGTTGATATTCATATAAACATACAACTGAACAAGGCATACTTTTTTGTATACATATAGATACGAAAAACTATAAAACGTTATCACTACAAAAAAACTAATTTAACGCTAGAGGATTAGAAATATTGAAAATAGGTAGAGAGGAAGGGGGGATTAACGGGTGGGGGTTAGGAGAGAGGGAGGGGGTTTAGGATGGTAGTGATAGTAATAGCGGGAGTGTAAGGAACGGGTATAGGTGGGAAGCGTCGGGAAAGAGAAAAAGTTTGTGCATAATTTAACTAAATTATTTAAATATTCCAAAATATCCCACAAATGCATATTTAAACCGAGCGTAAATAAATGCACTTAGTAATATGCGAAATTAACGTCGATATAGCGTCGGTTTATACACTGGAAGATAATAAGAATAAGAAAATATACCAAATATATGACAATACTTGTAACTCTAGCCACGTGGCTTAGTATGGTTAATTTAAAGAAAAATGCACGGCCTAGTTCACCCACATAAATAAGTATTATTAACGATTTATGCTAACTAGGCTAGCATGAGAGTTAGAAAAAAAAACACGCCAAAGAAAGAAAATGCACTCTCGCAAGTGATAAAAATGGGATGGATTCCCTTAAAAAAACGATGATCTACCATGACATGGTAGATAACAGAAAGACGGAAAGAAAATGCACTGCACGGACACTTGTTCAGATATTTGAAAAAAAAAAATCACTGCACTTTGTGAAAAAAACGGCATGCACACATAGGCGAAGAAAAGGAAATTGCCAATGGTGTACTTACAGTTTTTCGGAGGCTTGTTGTTCGTGTCATCCAGCCGCTTGCCACCAGTTGTCAGGGGTTTTGTGTTGCCCTGATTTGGTGGGTTATGGAGACACAATTCTGGTTCAGCTGTTTATTGATAGGAGGTGGCTGGAAGGTAGCGTGGCGCGGGTTGTTGTGGGCAAGGAAGCCCAAGAGGGGCGCCGAGCGGGGCGCGCGTGGGGGAGCGCCCCCAAGGAGAGATGTGGTCTGGGCCGTGGGCCCCTCTCAAGTGTGCTGGGTCAACTGTGTGTGGCTTTGAGCGCTGGTCGCGGGTCCCTAGCAGTGGAGACGCGGGAAGGCAACCCTTGTTCCTCAGAGCACCGTGGTAGGAGATCGACTTAGGGACTGGCAGAAGTTTATACCTGAACTGCGACTCGCCCTTAATTCCGCAATCCATCGTACGACAGGGGAGCAACCCCTCTACCTCCTAACATTCTTTCCCGTAGGTCTCACAAATGATGCAGTCTTTGGTGATAGTGCATTCCAAGAAAGACTCAAGACAGCTCGCCAGGCAGCTGTGATGGCTTCCAGGCTATGTGCCATGCTGGATCAAGGATTGCTGTTACTTCAATGCACTAGGGACCTTGGTCCAGTACGCCCAGGCTATGTGCCATGCTGGATCAAGGGTTGCTGTTACTTCGATGCGCTAGGGACCTTAGTCTAGTACGCCCAGGCTATGTGCCATGCTGGATCAAGGATTGCTGTTACTTCAATGCGCTAGGGACCTTGGTCTAGTACGCCCAGGCTATGTGCCATGCTGGATCAAGGATTGCTGTTACTTCGATGCGCTAGGGACCTTGGTCCAGTACGCCCAGGCTATGTGCCATGCTGGATCAAGGATTGCTGTTACTTCAATGCGCTAGGGACCTTGGTCCAGTACGCCCAGGCTATGTGCCATGCTGGATCAAGGATTGCTGTTACTTCAATGCGCTAGGGACCTTGGTCCAGTACGCCCAGGCTATGTGCCATGCTGGATCAAGGATTGCTGTTACTTCAATGCGCTAGGGACCTTGGTCCAGTACCCCCAGGCTATGTGCCATGCTGGATCAAGGATTGCTGTTACTTCGATGCACTAGGGACCTTGGTCCAGTACGCCCAGGCTATGTGCCATGCTGGATCAAGGATTGCTGTTACTTCAATGCGCTAGGGACCTTGGTCCAGTACGCCCAGGCTATGTGCCATGCTGGATCAAGGATTGCTGTTACTTCGATGCGCTAGGGACCTTGGTCCAGTACGCCCAGGCTATGTGCCATGCTGGATCAAGGGTTACTGTTAGCTGTGTGCTAGGGAGCTTGGACTCAGTGCGCCTTGGCCGCGTGCCACGCTGGTTCAAGTGCTGCTGCTAGCCTGCTGTAGGGACTCTACTGTCGGTGCGCCCTTGGCTGTGTGCCACACTGCAGTAGAGATTGCTGTTCATCTGTTGGTTCCACTGCACCACATCGTGTCCTGGGAGTATTGAGACCAGATGCAACCAGATGTTACCAGATGCTCCTGATTTTTGTTTTATGGTGATGGGATTTTTATTTAATATTACTGCTCTTTTATGATCACCTGTCAAACTTATGTCCGCTCCTTTGTGTTTGTCAGGACTCAGGCTTGCTTTTATCTTCCAGGTCTCCGCTGTTCACTATCAAATATCATATATACGCATTCAACAAAGATTATTTTCATGCTGTCTGATAGCGTAGGATTTATCAATTTAATTCAATTGAATGTAGGCCTTAAAAAAAAAAAAAATCAATCAGTGCCATCTTTTCCGGTGGCAATTAGGGTGTCGCGCGACGCGCCGTGATGCCTAAAGGTGTGTAGTGTTATCCCCAGCTGAAACCTTTGTAAACTACAATGCGGGTCTTACAGAGTGCAATTCAGACAGGGGAGCTGCTTTAAAAAGTGGTAGCTGGCGTGTACTGCAGAATGACCCACCCATTATGACTCTGAAGCCCTTCTTCGAAAGTGTAAACAGAACTTAGTTTACTTTAATTATCATCTTTAATTTTTTCTTATCATTATAATTACTTTGAGATCATCATAATTAACTTTTTATTCTTTATTATCGTTTTCCCTTTTTCCATTCTTTCAATCTTATTACATTATTTAATTATGTCCATCCTTCTTTAAAATAAAGTAAAATAGAACATATAAGAAGTAAAAGAACTTAAAGGATAAAAGCAAAACAAAAAAGTTCCAAGAAAAACATGAATCCCCTCAGTTTGTACATTATAAAAAATGTACATTACATATATCACATCCTATCAGGCCTCTCATAAAGAATGAAAATATACTTATCTCTCTCTTGTAGCTCAAGGGGGCCGTCTGCTTTTTTTTCGATTTCTCGATATATTTGCCGATTTTGATGAAACTCGCACCCTTTTCTTTGGGCCCCTTCACATTTTTTTCGATTTTTTTTTCGAAATCGGCCAAACAGTTTTGGAATTATTGTCAGAAAACCGAAAATCTCCCCCCCCCCTAAAAAATTGAAAATGCAGCGAGGGGTGGAA